>NW_028270162.1:22817496-23120446 GCF_037043375.1 Chiloscyllium plagiosum | reverse complement strand
TATACAGTATTCTAAATGCAGCCGAACCAATGTCTTGTAAAATGTTAACATGACTTGCCAGCTCTTATACTCAATACTCCGTCCAATGAAGGCAAGCATACTATACGCCTTCTTGACCACTCTATCCATCTGTGTAGCAACCTTCAGGGTACAATGGACCTGCACTCCCAGATCTCCTTACTATGCTTTAAAAATGAGAAACTTTTGCCTATTTGCATACATGTATCTGGGTGTTTTTTATGCATCCTGAACATTGGTGACAAGCCTAACCGTTGTTGCCTCTCCTTAACTGCACCCAAGATGATCATGGTGATGAGCCACTTTCTTGATTTGCTATTGTCTCTGGGTTTTTCAGTCACCCACAGTACTGCTAAGGAGAGTTCCAGAGTTTGGACTCAGTGACAGTAAAGAAACAAAAAATAAAAATATTTGAAGCTATATCTAAGTCAAGATGGCACAAGGTTTGGAGGGGAAGCTGTAGCTAGCAATATTCCCTTGTACATTCCAACGTTTCCTTTGTCATTTTAGGAAGTAGGGTTGTAGGTTTGGGAAATGCTACTGAAGTAGCTGTGGTTAGCTTCTGCAGTACAAGCTCTATATATTACATACAGCTGTGACTATACATCAATGGTGGAGTAAATGAAGATTTAAGGTGGTGAATGGGGTATTGATCAAGTGGAGTGCATTGTGCAAAATGATAAGTTTGTTGTGTGTTGGTGGAGTTGTATTCATCCAGACAAGTGGAGAGAATTCCATCACGCTCCTGTAATGAGTCTTGGGAAATCAAAAGATATTTGCCTCAGAATTCCAAGTCCTTGTCTTGCTCGTGTAGCCACAGTATTTATCTCAAGTAGACAGGCAGCAGGCTGGAAGAACACCACGTCAGACAGCATCAGGAAGTGAAGTCGACTTTTCGATCAAATTCAGTTTCCGGTCAATAATAACACCCAGGATTTAGTGATGTTAATCCATTGACTGTCAAGAGAAAATGGTTAGATTCCCTTGTCCAAGGTGGCTATTGCTCGATATTTGTGCGGTGCAAATGCTTCTCACTACTTACTGGTTCAAGCCTGGATACTGTACAGGTCTTGTAGTACATTAATACAAACAACTCATATACTGAAGGACTTTCAAATCTCATTTGAGTATTGTGCAATCATCAGTGAACATGCCCCATTTCTAAACTTATAATGGCAGCAAAATCATTGATGAAGCAGCCTGATATGGCTGAACCAAGGACATGACCCTCAGCATCACCGGCAGCAACGTTGCAAGTTACAGTCCAGGCATCACAGTTCCAGATCACTGAACCAAAATCAAAGTACAAAAGGTATCAACTAACCAAAGTTTAAATAGGTTCTGGAAATTGAGCATTAATCAAATACTCTATAACCTTAAAATAATGGAAAAAGAAACATTCCATAAATTTAAATTCTGGGCATGGGTTTAAATGCATTTTTGAAATAATGAAGTTTTGGAATTCAGCCTACTGATCCTCCAGCTTGATTGTGATGGACTTGATTTCTTCATCCAAGCAGAAGGAAAATGCTTCATCAGTAAGATATTCTTATGTTTAAATCTCCCAGAGTTATTTTGAATGCTGAATGAATGAACTGGTATTGACAAATGGGATTCATAACAGAGTTTTATATATTGTAATTTTGTTAGAGCTTGTGACTGAGAACATTCCATTGCTACTGGAATAAAAGCAGAATCATAGTCACCGAAGTAAAATATTCATGGAAAATTATCCTGATATAATCTGCAACTTCTAAAAATAAAAAGTTTTAATGGTTAGCTCAGTTGATTAAAATGTTTAACATTTAATGCAGAACAACACCAACTGAACGTTCAATTCCCGTGTGGCTAAAGGTGTTCATGAGGGCCTGCTTCCTTGCCTTTCTTAACATTTGATGTTGGGTATACTGCCCCTCAAGTTATAGAACAACGTGTCTCTAATGGAAAGAGATGTCTATGGCCTTTCATGCACAATAATTAATTACCTTATCCATTCAGATTATAAATAAAGGAACAATAACCTGGAGTCAGTGATGCTGCTGATGCACACATTTTTGTAATAAAATGTTAAGAATGTTATTTGCTTGCTTTCGGGACCTCTCTTATCAATTTGCGTAGTCGATATCTTACCCAACTGAGCTAACCATTAAAATTTTAATTTTAGAAATTGCAGATTATATCAGCATAATGTTTCCATGAATATTTTACTTCAGTGACTAAGATTCTGCTTCTATTCCAGTAGCAATGAAATGCTTTAGTCACCAGCTCTAACAAAATTACAATATCTAAAACTCAGTTATGAATTCCATTTGTCGATACCAGTTCATTTGATTTAAATGTCTGCTCACACAATAACTGGAGAAATATTTAGACAGAGATATTAACAGCTTGTGACTGACTGACTGCAGACAGTTGGTCAGTCTGGCCTGACACAATGCGATCTATTTCAACACAGCATTTAACTGACAGGAGGTGACTTCTGTTGAGTGAACTTCCTTACATGTTCATTCACACAAATGCCTTCCTCTCTTCCTGCAAAAAAGGATTTGGTCAGTAAACTGCACCTTTATTATGGTACAGTAATATTATTTCATATTTGTTTTAAACAAAGAGAGAGATCAGATGAGTGCCATTGTTCATGAGTTGAAACTTTATTGCTGGAACAGCACAGGTCAGGCAGCATCCAGGGAACAGGAAATTCGACGTTTCGGGCACAGGCCCTTCTTCAGGAATGAGCAGAGAGTGTTCAGCAGGAGAAGATAAAAGGTAGGGAGGAGGGACTTGGAGGAGGGGAGTTGGAAATGTGATAGGTGGAAAGAGGTCAAGGTGAGGGTGATAGGTCGGAGTAGGATGGAGGCGGAGAGGTCAAGAAGAAGACTGCAGGTCAGGAAGGCGGTGCCGGGCTGGAGGGATCCGGCTGAGACAAGGTGGGGGGAGGGGGGATGAAGAAACTGGTGAAGTCCAAGTTCATCCCCTGCGGTTGGAGGGTTCCCAGTCGGAAGATAAGACGCTCCTCCTCCGACCGTCGCGTTGTTGTGGTTTGGCGGTGGATGAGTCCAATGACCTGGATATCCTCGGTGGAGTGGGAGGGGGAGTTGAAATGCTGTGCCACAGGTTGGTTGGGTTGGTTCGTCCGGGTGGCCCAGAGGTGCTCTCTGAATCGCTCCGCAAGTAGGCGGCCTGTCTCCCCAATATAGAGGAGGCCACACCGGCTGCAGCGGATGCAGTAGATGATGTGGGTGGAGGTGCAGGTGAATCTGTGGCGGATATGGAAGTTTCCCTTGGGGCCTTGGAGAGAAGTGAGGGGGGAGGTGTGGGCGCAAGTGTTGCACCTCCTGCGGTTGCAAGGGAAGGTGCCGGGAGTGGAGGTTGGATCGGTGGGGGGTGTGGATCTGACAAGGGAGTCGCGGAGGGAGTAAAGACATGTGACATGCAATTATATACTGGAAAGCAAGCCAACATTTCCAAAACTCAGACCATATCTCAGACTTCAAGATGTCTACAGCCATTTGGTCCATTGTGTTTGCATAGAAATACAAACACCAATTTATAATCATCCCATTTTACAGCTTTCGGCCCATAGCCCTGGAAGCTATGGCAAAACAAATGAATATCTTCATACTGCTAAAATGTTATGAGTTTTCTGACTCAACCACCCTCAGGCTGTGAGCTACAGACTCCCACCACTCTCTGAGTGAAAAGAATAATATTTAAGTCTCCTCTTAGCCTTCTATTTCTTAATGAAAATCTATGCCCATTAGTTATTGATCTCTCTATTAGTGGAAAACAGGGTCTTTCTATCTATGCCCCTCAATCTTGCACACCTTTATCAGATTCCCATTCAACTTCCACTGCTCCAATTGTTTCCAATCTTCCCTCATTTTGGGGTCTCCAGCACAGGCTGGTTAAGCTCCTCTGCATCTTTTCTAATATTACCAACAGCTTCCTATAATGTGTTAACTAGAACTGCATGTAAAACACCAGATGTGGCCTAACTAGTGTTTTATACAGATCCAGCATAACCTCTTTGTTCTTGTATTCCACATCTGGCTTACAAAGGCTAGTATCCAAAACCATCTTATCCACTTGGCCTTCAGGGATCTATCCATATGCACTCCAAGTTTCCTTTCATCTTCAGTACTTTCCAGGATCCTATCATTCATAATGTAATCCCTTGTATTGCTAGCCCTTCTCCTGTGCATTAACTTTCACTTTTCTAGATTGTCAAAGTTAAAAATCACACAACACCAGGTTATAGTCCAACAGGTTTATTTGGAAGCACTAGCTTTCAGAGCGCTGCTGTTAGCGATCTGAAGGAGCAGCACTCTAAAAGCTAGTGCTTCCAAATAAACCTGTTGGACTATAACCTGGTGTTGTTTGATTTTTAACTTTGTCCACTGCAGTCCAACATCGGCTTCTCCACATCATGAAAATAACAGAGGCAATGTAAATTTTCTCTGCAAGTGTTAAAGGATAGTACCATAAATACAGATAGCCGGAAACATTAAAGGCTCGGCCCAACTCCTCTTGAGCAAAAAAAAACTGAAGGTTGACCTCAGAGAATTTTTGAAATTATGATGGATTTCGATAGAGCTGATAGGGAAGAAATGTTTCCTTTTATAAAGAAAGCATATCTCGAGGCGATGATTTAGATGATCTTTAAGAAATCCAAAGGTAACGCAGAAAGAACAACATCACCGGAAGCATGGTGAGGATTTGGAGATTCTACCACAGGGAATGGACAAAGCCATTAATATGCATTTAAAGGGAAACCAGACACACATGAGAGGGCAAAATGAGTGGATGGGTATGATGCTGGATTGAAATAAACTTTGGAAGAGGCTCAAATGGAACATAAACAACACGAATGGATTTGGCCGACTGGCCAATTCTGTGCCCTATGTCAAATGTAGTCCTACATAGATTCATTCTGACGCTAAACTGATGAGTAAATAGAAATTGGTTAAGACGACCTAAGACAACTCTAAAATTAACTAAAATTAATTAATTAATAAGATTGACCTCCAGTACCTAAGCAACTTATTGGATTCAAACTTTTTCTAAAACATAATGTGAGATTCCAGCACTCAGAATGGCAAGTACTGTGGAGGAAAAGCAGCAATTGAAGAATATGAAGTTTTCAGAACTGAGAACGTGCAGTCCCCAAATACAATGACAGTAACAGCTGAGTGTTTAAAGTAATACTCGTGGAATTCTTTGTGAAAGACGATTCGGTAAATACGAAGATCTGAAACAAAGTACATACAAGATCAGGGAATATTTTCAAGTCAAAATGATCATGCACGTGAAGATGCTTTTCTTTTTCCGATTTCAGGTGTTTTATATTTAGGTTTTCGAAATTTAATTAAACTGTTCAAAGTACCTTTCAGAGCAAATTATTTTTTACGAGTTCAATACTTTCACAAAGAATGGCTGATATTGTAATACATTAGGAGAACTGCAGATGATCTACTGAAATTATGCATATAAACTTGTCAATCACCTGTATTTTCTCCATACAACTGCTGACTAGCCTACATATATCCAAGTGGTTTTCTTTTAGCTCCTGCTGTGCTTTCATCTGCTGTTGGAAACATTCTTATCAGGGAATGAGAACATGCCAGTTCCCAGTTCACTTACCACAATTTGCATTTATATAGCCTCTTTAAGATAAGGGCATGTTCTTGCATGCTTCACAAAGACACAATCAGACAAAAATGGATGTTCAGCCACAAAAGATGATAATATAAGTGGTTACAAAAGCTTGATCAAAGACTTAGGTTTTAAGGAGAAAGGTCAAGAGAAACAGACCAAAGTGTTTGGGTTTAGGGAATGTTTTGTAAAGCTTAGGACCTGGACAGCTCAAGGCAGAACAACCATTTTTCAGGCAAAGGGAGAAAGCTTGCTCAAAAAGGAAAAAGAGAGTTACAGGAGAGCTTAGGATCAGGAACTTAAGGACTGAGTGAGATTTGAGAGATATAGAGTGTCATGAAGGGATTTAAGCAATAAATTAGAATTTTAAATTTGGGGTTTGAAATCAAGGAAGAAGAAGGTTGATGGGTAAATATGGTTAGCTTTAGATGAGGTGCAGCTCACAGAGCTTGTAGGAAAGTAGGCCAGCCAGATAAGCAATGATTTAGAGATGCCGGTGTACAAAGTTAAAAATCATGCATGTGGGTCTTTGTCCGTGTGTGTGTGTCTGTCTGGTTTGGGGGTTGTGAGTGTGAGAAAGTGTGTGCGTGTAGTGAGTGCAGAGTGTCTTAAGTCTGTGAGGGGGTGCATGTGTGAGTGTGGGAGTGTGTGTCAAGAAGGGTGTGTGTGGGTGTTTGTGTGTATGTGTGTCCGTGTGTCTAGAAGTGCCTGTGTGTGTGTGTATATATAGTGCAATGGTAGTCACATGTAATGTGACATGAATCCAAGGTTCATGCACACATATATTTTGTGGGGTGAATTTGTACTTGCAGGATTACTTTGTACTTTGCTCAAAAACTGCATGCATTCATGTACAACTCTGACCTCAAAAACTGCATGAATTTATGTAAAACTCCATTATCTCACTTTTTAGATTAGAATCAATCTAAACATCATGGCATAGACAGAGAACACAGGGGGCCAACACTTTCAACATATTGTCTAGCTATCACCATTGTTAACAGCTAACCCGAGAATGCAACTTTTTAAACAAAGGTTTTGTGATTTACACATGAAAGAAGTGAAACTATCACGGTACTCTAACAGATGAAAGGTTTAACAGACAATCAATTTTTCAATGTATAATTTCAGTTACATCACACTGTAAATTTTTGCTATAAATTCTGTGTTAAGATCGAGCCCTCCACTACCACCTGAAGGAGCGTCGCTCCGAAAGCTAGTGTGCTTCCAATTAAACCAGCTGAGCAATGGTATGGTTCAACTTGAACTTGAAAAAACTGTTGTCAATTTTAGTAGCAGATGAGCTGAGGCAGAGGCAAATAATGTTACAGAGGTAGAAATAAGATTTGATTTGATTTATAGTCTTGTGTATCTAAATGTAGTGACAAGCTTTGAGAAGTACAGTTTGCAAGCAGTACAGGCAATAATAGTAAGCAAGGACATACAGATTTTTGGGTACTTAGAGTAAGGCTTACAGGTTAAACTGCACAGAAAGTGCATGAGGCAAGATCAACATTAACAAGATTAACATTATTTGAAGTTAGGGAGGCCATTCATCAGTCTAATAACGGCAGGGAAGAAGCTGTTCTTGAACCTGTTGGTGCATGTTCAAGCTTCACTTGTTCAACCGGTTGGAAGAAGTCGTTGAAGAGTATTACCAGGGTGGGATGGTCTTTTGATGCTGACAGCCTTTCTACAGCATTGAGAAGTGTAAATGGATGGAAAGTTGGCTTCTGTGGTGGCCTGGGCTGTGCACACAACATTTTGTAGTTTCTTAGCAGAGCAGTTGCCACACCAGGCAATTATGCACCCGGACAATATGCCAATATGCTTTCCGTGGTGCACCTGTAAAGGTTGGTAAAGGTCCTCATGGACATACCGAATTCCCTCATCCACCTGAGGAAGAAGAGGCATTACTCTGACTTTGTGACCTTTGCATCTACATGGCAAGTCCGAGAGAGGCTGTGGCATGGGGCGGCATGATGGCTCAGTGGTTAGCACTGCTGCCTCACAGCCCCAGGGACCTGGGTTCGATTCCAGCCTCAAACTCTGTGTGGAGTTTGCACATTCTCCCAGTGTCTGCGTGGGTTTCCTCCGGGTGCTCCGGTTTCCTCCCACAATTCAAAGACGTGCAGGTCAGGTGAATTGGCCATGCTAAATTGCCCATAATGTCAGGGGTGAATATAGGGTTGGGGAATGGGTCTGGGTGGGTTACTCTTCGGAGGGTCGGTGTGGATTTGTTGGGCCGAAGGGCCTGTTTCCACACTGTAGGGAATCTAATCTAATTATTGTCACTCCTAGGAACTTGATACTGTTAACCCTCAACCTCCATTCCGTTAATGTATATAGGAGCATGCTCTCCTCTTTTCTTTCCGAAGTTTTTTAGTTTTGCTGACATTGAGAGAGAGAGAGAGAGAGAGAGAGAGAGAGAGAGAGAGAGAGAGAGAGAGAGAGAGAGAGAGAGAGAGAGAGATTGTTATCATTTCACTACAACACCAAGTCGCTATCTCTTTTCTGTATTCTGACTCATCATTGTTTGATATCCATCTTACCACAGTGGTGTCCTCAGCAAATTTGTAGATGGTATTCAGTCGGAATTTGGCCACACAGGACATGGAGTACAGTAGGGGGCTGAAAATGAATCCTTTTGGGGGGACTCCAGTGTTGAGGGTTATCATATCTGTCTTCACTGATTGCAATCTATGGGTCAGGAAGCTGAGGATCCAGTTGCAGAGGGCAGAGCCAAGATCTAGGTCTCAAAGTTTTGAGATCAGTCTGGAGGGGATTATGGTATTGAAGGCAGAGCTATAGTCGATGAGTAGGAGTCCAACGTAGGTGTCCTTTGTTGTCCAGATGCTCCAGGGATGAGTACAAGGCAAGGGATTGCTGTTATATTGGTAGGCAAATTGAAGGGAATTGAGGCAGGCTGGGAAGCTCAAGTTGATGCGGACCATGACCAACCTCTCGAAGTACTTCATGATCACGGAGGTCAGAGTCACTGGGCAGCAGTCATTGAAGCATGTTGCATGTCCTTTCTTTGGTAATGGGATGATGGTGGTCTTCTTGAAGCTGGTGGAACTTCGGATGTAGGAGGGAGAGGTTTAAGCTATCAGTGAATAACTCCACCAGCTGGTCTGTACAGGATCTAAGTGCATGGCCAGGGACCCAGTCCAGGCCTATCGCTTTCGTTGGGTTGACTCTCAGGAAGACCGATCTTAGGTCTGTAGCGATAACAGAGGGAATTGGTGCATCTGAGCTATTGAGGCAGGTGATAACATACCTCTACCGTTTTGCTCAAACCAAGCATCGAGTGTACCAGGGAGAGATGTGTCTTTGTCTGCTATCTTGTTCTGTTTCATGTTGTATCCCATTACATTGTTTAAGCCTTGCCCCAGGTGGTGGGTGTCCATATGGTTGGTTTGAGCCTATAACTTGGTCCAGTACTTGGCAGTCTATGGATAGGAAATGAAATCTGAAATTCAGCTCAAGGTCAGATACAATGCCAAGTTTGCGATACAATGCCAAGTTTGCAAGTAGCTGATTCAACCTGACACAAAGGAAGAGAGGGTAATGGAATCAACAAAAGGATGCAGGATTCATGTGTGGAGACAAAGACGAAGGCCTTTGCAATTCTTAACCAGAGGAAATTAAAGCTCATTCAAGATGGTAGAAGATAGAGGGTTATGGTAGAGGCCTGTGACCAGTGCAGTGCCACAAGGATCACTGCTGGGTCCACTACTTTTCATCATTTATACACATGATTTGGATGGGTGCACAAGAGGTATAGTTAGTAAGTTTGCAAATGACAACAAAATTGGAGATGTAGTGGACAGCAAAGAAGTTTACCTCAGAGAACAATGGGATCTTGATCAGATGGGCTAATAGGCTGAGAAGTGGCAGATGGAGTTTAATTTAGATAAATGTGAGGTGCTGCATTTTGGGAAAGCAAATCATAGCAGGATTTATATACTTAATGGTAAGGTCCTAGGGAGTGACCTTGGAGTGCACGTTCAGAGCTCCTTGAAAGTGGAGTCAGAGGTAGATAGGATAGTAAAGAAGGCATTTGGTATGCTTTCCTTTATCGGTCAGATCATCGAGTACAGGAGTTGGGAGGTCATGCTGCAGCTGTACAGGACATTGGTTAGGCCACTGTTGGAATATTGCATGCAGTTCTGGTCTCCTTCCTAGAGGAAGCATGTTGTGAAACTTGAAAGGGTTCAGCAAAGATTTACAAGGATGTTGCCAGGGTTGGAGGATTTAAGCTACAGGGAGAGGTTGAATAGGCTGGAGCTGTTTTCCCTGGAGCGTCGGAGATTGAGGGATGACCTTATAGAGGTTTACAAAATCATGAGGGGCATGGATAGGATAAATAGACAAAGTCTTTTCCCTGGGGTAGAGGAGTCCACAACTAGAGGGCATAGGTTTAGGGTGAGAGGGGAAAGATATAAAAGAGACCTAAGGGACAACTTTTACACGTAGAGGGTGGTACGTGTATGGAATGAGCTGCCAGAGGAAGTGGTGGAGGCTGGTACAATTGCAATATTTAAAAGGCATCTGGATGGGTATATGAATAGGAAGGATTTCGTGGAATATGGCCCAGTTGCTGGCAGTTAGGACTAGATTGGGTTGGGATATCTGGTCAGCACAGACGAGTTGGACCGAAGGGTCTGTTGCTGTGCTGTACATCTCTATGACTCTATGGGGAATAAGACAAACAGTCTGACTTTACAGAAACAATGGAGATGTTCGGGTTTGTAAAGCAGGTAAGTAGAAACTGACCTTGCATTTACAGCACAGGTATGCCAAAAGAGCCTAAATCTTCCTTCACATGCATTTCTCCCCGACCCTATTTAAGATCAAACCCTATCAAGGTATCCTCGATCCCATTCTCCTCCTTTTTGTGCTTTTACAACTTGTCCCCCTCATGCATCTAAGCTATTCATTTTTAATTCTTCTCAGGGCAGTGAAGCTCATGCTCTCAGAACTTGGAACAACATGCTGGAATAATTTTTGACATTGATAATGCTGTGTGAATGCAATGTGATGTTAGTACAATTCAGCTATTGAAGAAAAAAAATTTTAAAGGGGCATATTCACTACCAGAGAGATCTATTTTATCCAATGCAAAATACATAGGAACTGAATACTTGTTTGCACAGAATGATGTTTCTGCCAAGCATGTTATTCCATGTCAGTTCATATACTAGGGTTAATGTTGTGCAACCAATGGGACAATACAGGCCAACATCTGAAGGGCTGCTTGAACAGGGAGATTCTCAGCAATTCTTAGTCAATTTGAACAATGAAACAGATATAAATTAGTTATCTCAGGCAGCAAGTGTCTATCCAGGTGTAACAACACAACAGCCTGTTTTAAAAATTAATGTGCTTCATGGAAATAATTCACATTTTGCTGCAAACCATTTATTTTCATTTCAAGTTACCAGAAACCTTAGAACACATAGCACCTTTGTCTCCAAGTACAGGAAAGGTTGCTTTCCAACACATGAAATGAGCAAATGTGTCATGTGATGAGAAATTACTGTGGTGGAAATACTTATCAGTTGTATCTGTACTAAACAGTGAATCCCAAATAAATCATTAAAAACAAATAGTTGAGTAAATGCATATTTGGAGAAAGTGAGGACTGCAGATGCTGGGGATCAAAGCTGAAAAATGTGTTGCTGGAAAAGCGCAGCAGGTCAGGCAGCATCCAAGGATCAGGAGAATCGACATTTCGGGCATAAGCCCTTATTCAGGAAGAGCTTATGCGCGAAACGTCGATTCTCCGCTGCTTGGATGCTGCCTGACCTGCTACGCTTTTCCAGCAACACATTTTTAAGCTCTACATGCATATTTGGTAGGTTATTGTTGAAAACTAATGACTGGGCAGTAATGTGATCATGAAGTGGTGAAAACTTTACAGAACTTCTAAAAATTGCTTGCTCATCTTTCCTTAGCTTTTGAATGTGTCGTGATTGAAAGGACTTGAGGAAAAGGGAAAAATGATTGATTAATAGGTATGCAGGTGGAGAGCAGGTTTGTGAATCAAGATGAAGATAAATATAAATCAAAAAACATTCCTCTTTGCATTTCTCTCCAATCATTAACTGGGGTGCCAATTGTACTGTGTCTGAGTACCCCTTTGGCTGTCTGCATTGCAATGGCAGTAGTCAAACCTAATTCTGAAATGATGTTGTTTATCAGCACTACACATTACCTCATACAGAATAGATTTGCAATTTGAACAGAGATGCAGCGAAAGACCAGCACTCATTTCATTATTGACCTGACAGAGGTACACCTGCAGTATATAAAGAGAAAAGGAAAAGCTGTACTCAAGGTTACTTGGCAGAGGCATTTGATATGATGTAAACAAGGTGTTCTATTTTGATCTTTGAAATCTAACAGAGATTGTTGATGCACTGACAGAATCCAGATGATGTTATTAATCACTTATTAGATGGAAAAGACTTGTAGTTAATTATTTTCAAAAGGTAACTCATTTGAGCTGGTGCATACGATGTTAATTAATAGCACTGTACAATGTAGTAACTGTCAAGAGTTATACATTGTATCCTTTTAAATCAGAAAAGCCACATTGAATACTCCACCTAATTACATGTTTATAATAGAATTAATTACAGTGCAACAACATTTTTACTGTGACTATACCAAATATATAGGTTCAACATATTGGGATAACATTTATACACTTCAAGTTATCTTTAGAAAATCTTTCATGCTTCAGTGGTCGGTAAAACATGTCTTTTGTTGTGTAGAAGTTGGAAAAGCTAAGTCTTTCTTCTTTAAGTTGGACTGCTAATATTAATTTACAAAACAGGTACTGACACTTGCTCTTGCCCATAATTCCTGACAAAGTAAAGCACTTGAGCGGTCAGCAGTGTTAGTGGACAAAGTATGTGTTGCTTAAATAAATCTTCATTGCAAAAGCTTGACAGGGCATACCACAGAACGGCCAAAGAAGTTTTTACTGCAAAGAGCAGTTTGCTTAGCCCTAAGATACAGAGAAAAACACTGCATTTCCAAATATTTGTAGGGGTAAATGAAGAGGATTTGTTTGATATGCCCTGAATCATACTACATGTAAGCAAAATTTTGATATCCTACTTATCGACTGAGCAACTAAGAACAAAAACACTGTTTTAAGCATAAAGAACTTTATAAACTGCTGTGGATTGGACTTGTGTTAACTACAAGAGTCCATATTATTATACAATTGTGACTTTGATGCTGGATCAAAGTTTGATGAAGCAACTTTAATTGTTGTTTGCTGGTCTTCCTGCTTGAACCATCAAGAGAACCCAGTGTATAACTTACATTTTACACAGAATTTATAGACAGAAGCAAATGTTCAGCTCAATTAGCCTTTCTGGTGTTTAGATTCCACAACATTAGTGGAGAGCAACACAAATAAATTTACTAAGCAGAATGTAAATGAATATAATATTGATAGAGGTGAGCTTATTCTCAACACTAGGTATAACAGTTAAAACTGTTAAAACTTGTATCGTTGTAGTGGTGCTTTGAATTCAAATGTCTTCACAACATAGAAAACGGGACCTTGTTGCTACTTATTTCCAATAACTTCCACTGTGTTTTAATACATAGACAACAACTTTATGGATACAGCTTTATAATTGCTAAGAAAATATTTCTCTTGCCCATAGGACTCCCTGGCGTTCAAAGTCAAAAAGGGTGGCGGTGGAAAGGCACAGCAGGTCAGGTAGCATCCGAGGTGAGAAGAGTCGATGTTGTACTCCTAGCCAAGCACAATAGGACATAAGATTTCAAATCCTTAAATTTAATACGAGATTTGGTTGGGTTCTCTGCCTTAACTAAGGAAGCCATGATGTGGAGGTGCTGGTGTTGGACTGGGGTTACCTAAGGAAGTTAATAATGGTGTGCTATTTGCAGTATTTCAGGAATACAATATTTGCCACAGGTTCAACAAAATGCTAACACTGAACAACAGCATCATGCGTGCTTCTTCTGACCATAAAACCTTCCCTCCCAGATTCTCATCATCTCACACTTTGCTCTTTGTATCCAGTTACCTGGTTTTGAAACAATGGACAGAGAGTTGGGTATCTTTTATTAGTTGTCAGCTATTTAATACATTTTCTAAAGCAGATGCTCCATGCCCCACACACTATAATACAGTAAAATAATGCACCTGTTGCTTTTTCTGACCCTTGTCTTAGAAGTGTGCAGTTCAAGCAATTTGAAAAGTGCTTCACTCAGAGGAATGAGACAACAGAAAGAAAAGGTGGACGAAAACTGATTAGAAACAGTTTAATGGCTTTTAAAAATTACATTAACTAATGCTTCCTGGAGGTTGTTCTTGATGATGATTTAATTAGGAAATTGAGATTTTAAGTCAGATTTGTAATCAAGCAAGCAGTATGCAATCTCAAAAACTGTGTCCAAAAGTTGACATGACTTTAATGAGCTATATTAGAATGACCAACTGATTCACAAAATTGAATAATTATCTAATATTGTGAGGGAACAGCAGAATAAATTAATTTTAGAAAGGAAGAAATTACCATGAGCTAAGAGACTGTTAAAAGCAACGAATGGATCTCACTTAATGTGCACTAATCTGGTAAATATTCATCCAACACAGGAAGGAGGAGCCAGCTTGTCCTCCACATTTATTTAGAATTCAGTCCAACATAAATGGAGACAACCATTCTCTCTGACAGGGAATCCAGTTTCTTTGAAAAAATATTTTCTAATCACCTGCTCATATCTCAGGAGCCAGTGGGGCTTGAACCCACATTTCCTGGCCCAGAGGTAGGGACACTACAACTATGCCACAGGAGCTCTTATGTAAACTAATTATTTTAATTCATATTCAGGATGCTCAAAAGATGTTATTACACACCTTTGGAGCAAGTGGGACGAGAACCTGGGCTTCCTGGCTCAGAGGTAGGGACACTACCACTACACCAGAAGATACCTACAAACTGTTTTTCTTCTTATTTCTATATCCAGAAGTGTTCTTGCACATAACTGAATGTTTTGTTTTCCCATCACCAAATCACCCAGGATTTTTTTTCATCTGTTATTGACCACCAGCAAATCATCAATGTATTCTGATTAATTTCCATGCAAAGCCCATTAAGGACAATGTAGACCTTGAAAGGTGAGGGAGAGACTGAGGAGCAGGGAATGGAAACCAATTCTCATTTTCTTATATTCAGAAGTACTCTTACACACAACTGAAATTTTTCTCCCTCATCATCATCAAATCACCCTTGGCTGAAATGGGTTTTTAAATACGTGCTCCAATTTACATTAGCTGCTTTTAATCTTAGTGGGAACATGCACATATCCACACTCAGCCCTACATTTGTAACATTAGAAGTCCAATACAGGATTTAGTGTATGATTTACACTTTGTCAGGGTGAGGTAGAAGGATTCATAATAATATTGACTAAGGTTCCTCGCCAATTTTGGACAGTGGTCTTTTTCTGGTGAGCTGAAGCCCTTTATTGATAGTATTTTCAGAGAGTGAAGTTGACACATGTGGGGTCCAGTTAATTCAGTTAGCTTGGTTCACAGTAATGGCAACAGCGCTTGTTACTTTTCTGTACTGGATGAGGTAGACTTAGGGTCTGGTTCTTTGCTCAGCCTGTAGTAAAGTTCTGGAATAAGCAATGGTTCAGCAGATCTTAAACAGCTCAGGATGCTGCCTGGAGTACATGGTGAGACTACCCTTAGTTGGTCTGTGTTTGGATCGAGAGGTGTTGTTGTACACACTTACAGAAATGATTAACATATCAGTAACCCTCATCGTTATCAAGGCTAGATCTAGGGCCACAAAAATTCAAAACTAATGCTGTGATAGAGCCAAATACCTTCTCCCACTCGAGGCAATATATAAAAGATATTCCAACAAAACTGGAATATTAACTGAAAAGTCAGGTTTGATAGGGTAAGTAGTCATTGAATGATATATTTTGATTAGTATAACTTTTCTTGTAATTTTATCATACATAAGCTATTTGTAAAGGGGTTCAACTGCTTAATAAGACAAAAACTAATAACAATAGCGCCAGCCAATGAAGTTGCCAATCAGTTCTTCCTTCCACATCTTCCCCATGAACAAACAAGATAGCATTTCTTTAAAAAAATCTCAAACTGCAGCTTTCTGAGCTTGTAAAGCTTCTGAAGAACTGAAAGCAGTGAAAAGCACCAATAAAACTGCAATACCATATATTGAGGCTTGTCCAATTGTGTTATAAAGTGCAGACATGCTACTGTATCTTCTTCAGAGAGACTGATGAGGAAGTGCACTCAAGGATAGCTAAACAGAACCTGCTGGAAATGATTGCCTACTTTAAAATCTTAATCTGTTTCTTGTGAAGATGATTAGAGGCAGCAGCAGGGATCCACATAGTCAAATCTGATCCAATTTGCTCATCACGGTCCTGATAGCAACATGTGCACCAACCATGTGAAGGTGCCATGCCGGCTGAGTGAGTAAGACATTGCATCAAAAGAGAGAGGGCCTGCTACAATCTATCTCCCCTCCTGTCCCAGACTCTCATCAACTATTCATCATCGAATTGCGGACAGTCCATTGTGATACTTATATGGCATTGATGTTCCCTTCTTCCTATTGCACCCTTAAAAGTTTCACAAGTAATGAATTCTTTTGACCAGCATTCACCTCTTATCAAGCCATTGCCACTAAATTCTGGATTACCGAGCTGCCAATGTTAAGATTTTCAAACATCATTGGCATGGCGCAAATTGCTTTTGACCAGAATTTGAATCCTTAGCACGTTTACTGCAGATGTACTGCAAATTAAATGTAGCTTCCATGTGCAAATCCACGTTTCATGAATTTGCTCCTTCATGTCTTGTTCTATTTTACAGCAGTTGCAGATCTTATGAATTCACTCATCAAACTGACACAGACTCTGCCGACCTTGGGTGTTGGCCCAGTCAATTTCCAGTTGCAGGCAACATCGAGAGAATAGCAAATGATGATAGGGAACACAGCTCACAACAGACACTGTTAGCACTGGCCTCCATACCTCAGGTATCCCCTCAGAAACTCCATATCCCCTTTTGCCTCACATTACCCAGTCATTATCTTGAAGGGAAGGGGAATTATCACTGATGTTTAATCCCATATGAATCCTTCAATTAACTTTGCAAAACAGTTTACCTGATCAATATCATATTGCTGTTTGTGGGAGCCTCAAGTGTGAAAATCAATTGCTGTATTTCCTCTATTACAGCAGTGACTGCACTGCAAAACAATTTTTTTTGGTTACCGAGTACTTTGAAATGTCATGTGAAAGTCACAATACAGGTCTTTATTCACAAGTCAATATGGCAATCTATTCTAAAGGACTATTGATCGAAGAAATCAAGTGATTATTTTTAAGCACATTTCAGTTATTTCTCAAGGCATGTACATAAATAATTAGAAATGTTGTTGTAATTGCTAAAATTGTTAAAAATTGTAGTTTTATAGCCTTGTTTAGATTCCTTTCCAGCCATTTTTCATTCCTCTTAGTGCACATGACTTAGAGTATTCATTTCATTCCCACCAGCATGTATTTCCTTACCTCATTATTCTAGCTTCCTTGGCTTCTGAGCTCAACTTGGCCTCATCCAGTGCTAATTTTGCTTTCCAAGTGTCATTCATATCTAAAGCCCTTTGGCTGAATGTTTGTTAGGAAACAGAGTCATGGGTGCTTTGGTTTCTTAAGCTTCTGGTAATATAACACAACGCAACACATAGTGGTGGAAGCCAGGCTTATACAATGACAGTGCATGAGTTCTCAATGTTGGCTGTGTCCCTGGAAGTCTAGTTTAGTGAAGGCCAAAAGTAAACTCTTGCCTTACTAGTTCAAAGAAGGGTCACAAAAAAGGAAGAGATTCATAGATTACATAGGAAACGAAGCAATATAAAACACAGCCACAATTGTATGTTTGGCTCGGAAGAACATGAGAGAGGAAACAGAAAAGTTTCAACAAAATGGCTGCAGGAAGAAAGGACTTTATTTTGGTGAATTGGCTGGAGAAGTGCACCCAACTCTCGCTGCACCAAGACTGTGTTAGGGAACTGGAGCAAGAGCTGGATGAACTTCAGATCATTCGGAAGACAGAGGCTGTGATAGATACAGGGAGATAGTTACTCCGAGGCACGAAGAAAGCTGGGTGACTATTCGAAGTGGGAAAAGAAACAGTCAGTGAAGGGATCCCCTGTGGTCGTTCCCCTGAAAAACATGTATACCATTTTGGATACTGTTGAGGGGGACAACTTATCAGGGGTATGCAGTGGGGCCCAGGTCTCTGGCACAGAGCCTGTCCCTGTTGCACAGAAGGGAAAGAGGGAAAGGAGGAGAGTTTTAGTCATTGGGGACTCAATAGTTCGAGGCTCAGATAGAAGGTTTGTTGGGAACAAACGAGGCTCAAAGTTGGTGTGTTGCCTCCCAGGTGCCAGGGTCCGTGATGTCTCGGATCGTATCTTTGGGGTCCTGAAGGGAGTGGATGACCAGCCTCAAGTCATGGTCCATATCGATACCAACAACATAGGTAGAAAGAGGGATAAGGATGTAAGGTAGGATTTCAGGGAGCTAGGGTGGAAGCTGAGAGCTAGAACAAACAGTTGTTATCTCTGGTTTGTTACCCGTGACACGTGATAGCGAGGCAAGGAATAGGGAGAGATATCAGCTGAACACATGGCTGCCAGGATGGTGCAAAAGGGAGGATTTCAAGTACTTGGATAATTGGAGCTCATTCTGAAGAAAGTGGGAATGTACAAACAGGATGGTCTTCACTTGAACCAGAGGGGTGGGAAATTTGCTGGTGCTATTCAGGTGGGTTTAACCTAGCTCAGCAGGGGGATGGGAACCTGAAGTGTAGCTGCAGTGCACAGGGGGATAAGAGTAGGGAGGACAGGGACAGGATTTCAGGGTCTCAGGAGTGTGCTGGCAGACAGCAAGCTGGTTTGAAGTGTGTTTACTTCAACACCAAAAGTATCCGAAATAAGGTAGGTGAGCTTGCAACATGGATAGGTACCTGGGACTTCAACGTTGTGGCCATTTCGGAGACATGGATCGAGCAGGGTCAGAATGGATGTTTCAGGTTCCAGGGTTTAGATCTTTCATTAAGAACAGGCAAAGTGGTAAAAGAGGGGGAGATGTGGCCTTGTTAGTCAAGGACAGTATAACGGTGGCTGTAAGGACTTTTGACGAGGACTCGTCTACTGAGGTAGTAGACTGAGGTTAGAAACAGGAGAAAAGAGGTCACACTATCAGAGCCAGGGAGCAGCCCAGGGTCATCAAAGGACCCAGGCCTTGTGAACGAAGGCAGGATGAAAGTCATGGGGAAGAGACTGCATGATGGGAGGGAATGCTTCTGGCGATCACCCACTGCCAGATGCTGAGTCCCTTGATCAAACAAAAAGTTTTTTTTATTCACTCACAGGATGTGGGTGTTGATAGCTGGACCAGCATTTATTGCCCATCGTTAGCTACCCTTGAATGCCTTTGAAAAATGCTCGTCACCTATACACCACAAAACCTAATCACTGGACTGATTTAAAAAGGACAAAAGTGAGGACTGCAGATGCTGGAGATCAGAGTCAAGGTTAGAGTGGTGCTGGAAAAGCACAGCCGGTCAGGCAGCGTCCGAGGAGCAGGAAAATCGACGTTTCGGGCAAAAGCCCTTCATCAGGAATGAGGCAGGGAGCCTCCGGGGTGGAGAGATAAATGGGAGGGGGTGGGGCTGGGGAGAAGGTAGCTAAGAGTACAATAGGTGGATGGAGGTGGGGAGGAGGGTGATAGGTCAGAGAGGAGGGTGAAGCGGACAGGTGGGAAGGGAGATTGCCAGATAGGACAGGTCATGAGCATGGCAGGTTGGAACTGGGGTAAGGTGAGGGGAGGGGAAATGAGGAAACTGATGAAGTCCACATTGATGCCCTGAGGTTGAAGTGTTCCGAGGCGGAAGATGAGGTGTTCTTCCTCCAGGCGTCAGATGGTGAAGGAGCGGCGGTGGAGGTGGCTTAGGACCTGCATATCATCGGCAGAGTGGGAGGGGGGAGTTAAAATGTTTGGCCATGGGGCAGTGGGATTAATTGGTGCGGGTGTCCCGGAGATATTTCCTAAAGCACTCTGCGAGAAGGCATCCAGTCTCCCCAATGTAAAGGAGACCGCACCAACAATAAATGACATGTGGAAGTGCAGGTGAAACTTTAATGGATGTGGAAGGCCTCTTTGGGGTCTTGGATGGAGGTGAGGGAGGAGATGTGGGCACAGGCTTTGCGATTCCTGCAGTGGCAGGGGAAGGTGCCAGGAGGGGAGGATGGGTTGTTGGGGGGCGTGGACCTGACCAGGTAGTCACGGAAGGAACGGTCTTTGCGGACTTCACCAGTTTCCTCATTTCCCCTCCCCCACCTTACCCCAGTTCCAACCTGCCAGCTCAGCACCATCCTCATGACCTGTCCTAACTGCCAATCGTCCTTCCCATCTATCCGCTCCACCCTCCTCCCCACCTCTTGTACTCTTAGCTAGCTTCTCCCCAGCCCCACTCCCCTCCAATTTATCTCTCCACCCCGGAGGCTCCCTGCCTCATTGCTGATGAAGGGCTTTTGCCCGAAACGTCGATTTTCATGCTCCTCGGATGCTGCCTGACCGGCTGATTTAAAAAAGGTTCTCACCTCCAATGTCGTAAAGATGAAAATCAGAATTGAGGGGAACATACAAAATGACAATGCAATTTCTCAGTGAAGGTATCTGAACTTTGTCATTGACACTGAATAATTGTCAAGGAGAGTTCGAAAAAGATTTGTAAAAATACCACTAGCTACTCCTGTAGTGCGAGGCCAAGCTTGCTGGCATACTTGGAAACTAGCGACCTATCAGGTTAGAACAATGCAGCACAGGAACAGGCCCTTTGGCCCTCCAAGCCTGTGTCAGCACAGTTTGCCCTTCCATATCAAAACTGTCTTTACTTACAGGATCCGTATCCCTCTATTCCCTTCTTATTCATGTATTAACCAGGTGCTTCTTGAATGCTGTTTCCACCACCTCCTCCAGCAGCGCGTTCCAGGCACTCACCACCCGCCTTTCCCCTTCCCTCCCACTCCCACCAACAACTTGAACCTGTGTCCTCTAGTAATATGTGACAAAGTTAAACGAAATCAAAAAGTCGACACGTAATTTCCCTTATAAAAAGACCAAAACAATTTTCTACAAATCACTTATTGTTGCAATTATCAGTTACATTGTTATTTGTTGGAAACTGGACTTCCAAACAGATTCCATTGTGTTGGCTGAATCACTGCAAACCAAAAAGTATTTTAGCTTCCATCAAGTCTGTGTGTTTAACTAAGTAAAGGAAGCTGTTTGAATTTTTGAAGTGTAATATCATTAATCATTTCTGTTTTCCTAAGATTATATTATATGCTCCCACAGGGAAAAGAAACATTTGTGATGTATTGCTCTAACAAGTTAGGAACAGCAAACTTCTGTAATTCAACAGTTCAATGTTTTGGACATTTTGTCAGATAAGTGAGCTCTGAAACATGAGGATTATATTAAACACATCGCAATCTGCTTTAATTGACACAAAAACAGGGTCCAAGATTGATTTTAGCAATCAAGACACATATTTACGATTGAAAATGTCAACCAAAAGACTAATCTTATTTTACTAATAACTTATTTTGAACCAGATATGTTGTAAAATTACTGGAAAAGGATCATCTCTGGACTTTTGAGGTCAAGCTTTATTTAGAAGGTTAACTATAGAACTTTTTTTTACTTAAACAGTTTCATAAAGTGCCCAGAATGCAATACCAGCTATAATATTCTCATGGGGGTTCTTTATATAAGATGAATTAGCACTTTACAGTCACATCCAGATAAAACACACATCCGATTCAAGTCGACTTCCAATTGGATCAAATTACTTCTGGTTTTCTTCCATTATATAGAAGTGAACTTGCTACAGCACAGAAATGTTACTCTACCATTCAGCTGATATTTCTTTTGTTATTCAAATGTCAATGTGTTAAATAATCTAATAAATTTTGAGGAACTGTGAACTAATCAAGATGAGGGCTACAGAATTGAAGGAAAACAAATTCCTTGTCTTCTAGCATCAAACATCCCTTCATCAAGCACACAGTTAGATGTAAAGTAGAGTGCAGTTTAGGTAGACTTCACCTTCAGAATATGCATCATAGTTTTAATACAGGATGTACTTCATGAGTTCCAGGAACGGAGACAGAGCTGAATTTCCTGCTAGTCTTTGACTTCTGCTGTCAAAACAAAAAGCCAAATTACAAGCAGTACTATAGTCTTTGATGTGGATTTTTTTTCTCACTTGAGAACTGGACTGAGGCCATCTAAAATAA
The DNA here is from genome assembly GCF_037043375.1 of Chiloscyllium plagiosum. Classification (NCBI taxonomy): domain Eukaryota; kingdom Metazoa; phylum Chordata; class Chondrichthyes; order Orectolobiformes; family Hemiscylliidae; genus Chiloscyllium; species Chiloscyllium plagiosum. The sequence goes on along the minus strand of NW_028270162.1, from coordinate 23,098,364 downwards.
TTAAGGATTTGGATAACCTGGATATTTGAGTTAACATTAAAAATAAATTGAACATTTAAAGCTAGATCTCAGAGATGAATGACAAATTAAATGGAGCACTCTCTATCACCCATCAGTTCAACACAAGTCTAACCTCATTCACCAAATTAATTTTTAAAATGCTCTTAATTTATCACAATAATACAGCAATGATGCTTATCCCTTTAATTTCCATTTAAATTAAGTTGAATGAGTAATGTGCTCTGGTATAAATACAAGAGGATTCTTTAATGAAAACATCCTGTCTATGGAAATTCCAAATGAATCACAACCTCATCAAATTCAATAATTGTAATTTGGCTAGAATGTAAGAAAAATGAATTGTCTAAGACCAATAGGCCAAGACTACAGACATCAGAAATAAAATGTCAAATACAACCTCACCTTCACTCAAGGCAAAAGTTAACCTACAGAACAAGGCAAAAATAAAAATCATATTCGACATCAACGGAAAGCTAACAGCTGCAGTTTTCTTGGGCATTCTGTAGAACAGAGAATAAAATTAGTTTTCTGGTGGCGAGCACACAGGTCCTTGCATAAGATCATACAGGAAGATTATCAATGATTGTATAGGGATTGTACAGTGGATGAGCAGCTAGGTTGCATAAACATAGAGCCCAGGTCATAACTAGACCAGTAGTATTCAGTGTGTAATATAGTTTAATGCTCCTATAGTAAGAAGTGATCAAGTTGCTGTATGCTTGATTTTCAATTTGGTGTTGGGAACTGTATGCCCAGGTCATTTTGGGTTCCTATCCTAACCCAGCAGCCTGTCTGCATTGCTAAAATGACAGTATTTTAAAATACAGTTCTTCAAATTCAGCTGGAGGTGAGCTCGGTACCCAGTTAGTGCTGCTGGGGACATCCAAGACGACGACAGGGCTTGCCGTTGCCGTGCAGAATACACCAAGCAGGCGGTCTGAGCGCCAGCAGCCTCAAGCTGCAGTCAAGTGGTAAACAGTCAATGAAAACAGACTGACTGTTCTATATGAATAACACTTTTTCTTCAACAAATTACATTAGCAGGAACATCTTTTCATGGCCTCCTACCGTGTTCCAGGCAGTTGTGCATTAATGTGCAGACTTTCCCTGATCTTCCATTTAAACATCACCTTCTGACCCTTCCCAGCCCGTGGACACAACACCCTAGAGCACTATTTTCAAAGCACATTGGCATCTAACCTCAACCAGGTCAACAATTCAAAAATCACACAATGTGCATACTGATACTGTAAAGGAATTCAGATATTTTTGTCGCTATTAATGGACTGCTACAAACAGAGGTCCCATTTGCTCTCTAAGGTAGAAATAAAAGCTCTCACGGTTCTATTTTGATTTATCCCCAATGCTCTGATAAATGCTTATCTCTCATTCAACATCATGACTACAAATTATCCAGTCATTATCATGGTGCTGTTTGTGTGAGCATGCTGTGCATAAACTTGTCATTCTTTGTCCTACGTTACAGCCATGATTTGGAGATGCCAGTGTTGGACTGGGGTGTACAATGTTAAAAATCACACAACACCAGGTTATAGTCCAACAGGTTTAATTGGAAGCACTAGCTTTCAGAACGCCGCCCCTTCATCAGGTGGTTGTGGAGTATAAGATCGTAAGACACTGAATTCACAGCAAAAGCTTATAGTGTGATGTAACTGAAATTATATATTGAAAAAGACCTGGATTGTTTGTTAAGTCTCTCATCTTTTAGAATGAACTTGTTGGTTTCAGTTCTTTCATATGTAAATCCCTGAACTTTTTTAACAAATGGTGTCATGTCGGCCCAGATAATGCATTGAAGGTCTGAGATGGCCTGTGTGGGACTGTCTGTGCCACAATGGTCAGACTGATTCTCATCTAAAAAAATGGATTTACAGAATCTTACATGGATTTATGCAGTTTTGCTATAAATTCTGTGTCTTATGATCTTAAACTCCACAACTACCTAACGAAGGAGCAGCACTCTGAAAGTTGGTACTTCAAAATAAACCTGTTGGATTATAACCTGGCTTTGTGTGATTTTTAACTTTCTACATTACAGCAGTGACTACACTTCTAAGATGCGTAACTGGAATATCCTGAGGGCATCTAAGACACCAAAGAAAGAAAGTCATTTATTTCTTTAATTTTGTTTTATAGAAGCTATTTACAATTTCACTAGAAATACACAACACAGCTATGCAGCATTTAGCATTGCTAATGCATTCTTAAAATTTGGAGTGCTAAATGAAAACGTACAAAATGAATGTCACTTTCCCCTAAGAAAACATGCAAGAAGAATGGGTTACATCTCTGAATGGGAACTTTTGCATCATAGTGACTTTTTGGCAATGCCACGAAATAACAAATTGTTTGCCATTCCTCCGCTCTTGCTCATATTCATCTCTAGCACATACTGACAATGTCGCCTCTAAACACATTGCACTCCAATGACAACAACTGCATTCTGAAACGTTATTGGCTGTTGGCCTAAAAACCCTCTTATTAACTTACACTAATACAGCAAACTTCTTATTAACTGGCACCTATGGGATCAGGAGTGTGCCAGTAGATCAAATATTCCATTCGATCAAGAGGTCCACATAATCAATGTAAAAACAGACACTGAGTAATAGAAACACAATGCATGGGCAACTTTAACACTTTCAACTCTTCTCAAGCTCACTATGTCCTGCATCCAACTTGTAGTCTCTTGAGATTTTCTCGTTCACATCTTCCCCCTGCCTAAATCCCTGACTTGTCACCCCTCTCCCTCCCCAAACCTCCTCCTCACTGCCCCTCTCCCCATTTTAATAACCTTCTTGCCCTCCGATTTCCTATCCTAAACCCTTGATGTGAGGGAGGTCTTAGGAGAGAGAGAAGGGAAAGAATGTTTCTGGAAATGAACTCAGACTGCACTAAAATTAAAATGAGGGCAGCATTATTTAGGAACATTATTAATTTGAAACCACACTAAATGAAATGTGCTATTAGAGTGTGTTTCAAGGTGGGAGACTTGAAAGAAAATGACAAGAACTTGGAAAATGCATTTACTACCACTAACAAACTGTCAAATTAATCTCACTGCTACTGCTTTTGCTAAAAAAGTGTACATACCATATGTTTATGCATGTAGTCATGTCTCTAATCACTCAGGGAACGTTTAATATTAGCTCTTACTCTAAATTCGCATCGACAATCTGTATTAAACTTGAATTATATTATGAATGAAATTAATTTGAAATTACATTTAAAAATGACAAGAACTTCGGAACAGTAGTAGTTTATTGGGCCCTTTGAGCCTGCTACGCCATTCAATGTGATTATGGCTGATCACCCAACACAATTCCCTGCTCACACTTTCTCCCCATATCCTTTCGGTTTTAAGAACTAAATCTACCTACTTCTTGAAAACATTTGATATTTAGGCCTCAATTGCTTTCCGCGGTAGAGAATTCCACAGGCTCACCATTCTCTGGGTGAAGAACCTTCTCATCTCAGTCCTAAATGACCTATGCCATATTCTGAGACTGTGACCTCTGGGGTTCTGGCTGCCTTGGTCATCAGGTACACTCTTCTTGTGTTTACCCTGTCTAAACCTGATGGAATTTTATCAGATTTCGATGAGATCTTCCCCTCATTCTTCTCAACTCTAGTGACTACAGTTCTAATCAATTCAGTCTGTCTCCATCCATCTGTCCTACCATCCCAAGAATCAGTCTGGCAAACTTTCATTACACTCCCACTATAACCAGAACATCTTTCCTAAGGGAGGCCAAAATGGCACACAATATTCCAAGTGCGGTCTCACCAAGGCCTTTTGCAGCTGCAACAGGTAATCCATGCTCTTGTACATAAATCTATTAATTATGAAGAAAAATGCTCCTCCCCCTTTCCCAATATATTGCTACTCAGCTAATAATCTGTCTTTCTGTTTTTGATACCAAAGTGGATAATCTCTCATTAAACATTACATACACATTATACTTCATTGGCCATGCATTTGCCCACTTACTCAACTTGTCCAAATCACACTAAAGCAACTCTGAATCTTCCTCTCAGGTCACCTTCCCACTGAGCTGTCTCATTTGCAAACTTGCAAATTACACTAAATTCCCTCACTTAAATCATTAATATATATTCATGAATAACTGTTCCCTGCAATATCCCACTGGTTACTGGTTGCCACTCAAAAACTGTACATTTATTCCTATTCTTTGTTCCCTGTATGCCAAAGCGTTCTCTATCCATGTCACTACACTACCACTGATCCTATGCACTTCAATTTTACATGCTAATCTATTATGTAGGACCTTATTGAAAGCCTTCTGAAAGTCTAAATCAACCACATCCACTGGTTCTCTCTTATCAATTTCTACTAGTTAAATCTTTGTAAAAGAATCAACGAGATTTGCCAAGCATGCTTTTTCTGTTGGCACTGCCCAATCCTGTCAAGTTTTCTAAGTGCTCTCCTAATAAATCCTTTATAATGGACTCTAGGAATTTCCCTACCGCCAATGTCAGGTTGTAGCCCTTCTAAAGACATTTCAGAGGGCTATCGGTTTCAGAGATCCCTGATTTTGATAAACAACTCTACTGCAACAATTCATCATTTTACTGCAGTGCAAACTTTAGGATAATTCTTCTTTTAAAAATTCAATTGAGTGTAAGTTTTAGCTTTACGAAGGATGTAAAACAGACAGGAAAAATCCAGTGGGGCATATAATGTGAAGTGATCGCCACCACCTGGTTTATGTTGCTGCCGAGTATGAAAATTCTGACCATGACATTGGAAGCATTTTGGGTATGAAATGCTAGTAATCAGATTTTCTTGAGCCAGCTGCAGAAAGTACATGCATATTTAAAAGTCACAAACATCTGGTCCAGATCATAAGAGGATGTTGCTGTTACATCCCTAGGTTATGAAATTGTACAAATGGGTATTAAGCACTGTTGGATGAGTTTCAAGGAGATATGATGCTCAGGCCTCTTAAGGGAACGACTGATACTACTGAATTCAAGGCAACATCTATGCAGGCCTGAATTCATAACACCACTCATTGTCCTGAACATAGTTGGTCTGCTAGCCCAATGAGCTTTCCTGTAACCAGATCACCTTGACAGCACAAGTACCTCAGGGCCTAGCCCTTTGCTACAACTTCAATCGGTTAACATCAGGCAATCTTTGTACCTACAACATATTTCTTTGTCTTTTCCATGTAGTTGTGTATGAGAAAAAACATATGTCTACATCTGTCTCCAGTGTTATCTCTGGAATAGGTCAATAGCTGGTTGCCAGATGCTGTACCTTTAGGGACACCACTCCACATCAAACATGGTTGACTAGGAGGCTTCAGCTCCTACTACCTGTACAGGTGTTTGAGAAGGAAGTACACAATGGTCTCATTATAAACTCTCCATCCATGGCCATCAAGTCTGAGGTGGAACTCAAACCCTGAGCGTCTGGGTCAGAAGTAGGGACACTAACCCCTGTTCCACAAGATCTGTTCCACTACAGATAGCAGGGCACAAATTAATCTTTGCAGAGAAGCCTTCAGCAGAGCCTGGATGTTCAATTACTTCCTAATTAGCACTGCTTTCCAATACATAGCATGGTAAAGATGACAACTGCTAACAGAGAAATATTGTGCATCACTTCAATAGAATTTGGGATTAGCAAGTTTTGAGAAGATTTGTAGCTCAGGTTCTGGATGTCAGCTTCACCGGAGGCTCACTGATGATGTTACCTAGTATTGTGACAAAGTGTCTGAAAACGAACCTTCCAGTTCAGCGAGCAAACTTACATCCAGAATATGGGATATTGCTGAAATTTGTGTTTTGCACGGTGGCACAGTGGTTAGCACTGCTGCCTCACAGCGCCAGAGACCCGGGTCCAATTCCCGTCTCAGGCGACTGTGTGTGTGGAGTTTGCACATTCTCCCAGTGTCTGCGTGGGTTTCCTCCAGGTGCTCCGGTTTTCTCCCACAGTCCAAAAATGTGCAAGTTAGGTGAATTGGCCATGCTAAATTGCCCCTAGTGTTAGGTGAAGGGGTAAATGTAGGGGAATGGGTCTGGGTGGGTTGCGCTTCGGCGGTTCGGTGTGGACTTGTTGGCCGAAGGGCCTGTTTCCACACTGTAAGTAATCTAATCTAATCTAAGTAATCTAATCTAAAAACAAAGTCAACAGTCATTCTGGTTACTTTGATGTCTTTCTGCAGAGATGCTATTGAGTTTCTTAAGCAGATCACGTTTTCTTGTCATTTCAGAATTCCAGAATCTGCAGTTAGCTCTTATTTTAGTTCATAAATCACTGGAGTTGAGAGGAGATAAGAAAATCTTTTCCAGAAAGTTTATTTGACAAAGGAGTTTTCAACGTACTCTGAAATGTAAAGCAAGCCTCTTAGCTTGTTAAATATGTACTTGATATACAACATAAGAATAGCAGTCTCCAACGGTGTTGCACATGGAAACTAAGTCTTATGGTAACCTTGAGGTGAAATATTGATAGAGGGTAGGAGAAAATATATTCTTTTTGCAGTATTCTATGTTTACTTAATACTAGCCAATCTCTGTGTAAAATAAAATGGGTTCAGTCTCTTATCAATCTTCATGTTGCTGTTTCTTTCCCACACTGTTGCATTTTCCTTAACTCTTCAGCCCAAATGTCTGTCTTAACAGATTATGCTAACCCTCTACGGGCTGCAACAGTTCAAGGTGATTCACCAATACCTTCTCAATCAGGGATGAGCAATAAATGCTGGCATGGCCAGAGATGCCTACATCCGATGACCAAGTAAAGCTTTTTCATTTCAGTTGGAAATCAAGGGTAATATGGTGTAACGTAGTGAGAAGCATAGCCAAGAGTGACTACAAAGATACATTTAAGGGTAAGAGATGCAAGGAAATGTAAATTGTGACACCTCCCTAAACACTCACTTTACCACACAGTATATTTCCCCCATCCTTAATCCTTCATTCACTTGCTCATGCTCACTCCTCAACTTGTTTCTCTTTAATTACTGTGAAATAGCAATTTTTGAGTGAATTCTTGGGGATTTCATTCAACGGCTGCACAGGGTAACAAATTAACCGAGGCAATTTCCATTTTGAATGCAGACATAGACATTTGTAAAGGCAGAGTGTTGCAGGAAATTGTGATGAAGAGTGGTTGAAAGTAGTAAAGAGAAACCAGATATTTTTGTTTGCACAAAATATGTAGACTGAATTTGATATTTCACCAAATAGTGAACATAAATAAATTCATGAAATAAAAAAGGTTGAAACAAAGTTTCTCAGTAGCCACCCTAATCGACACCGGCCGAAGGATACAACTATCGTCCAGACTTGCAACTTTCCTGCTCAGTTTTATTTCAACACTGGCATTAGCAAACTCTAGCACACTGCTTACTTGTTTGCCAGATCTTACCCAAATATTGCTTAACTAAAATGTTGTTCCTTGTCCCAGTTGGTACCAAGCATCCTTGCCAGGCCTTATAGCAAACAATATACCTCTCCGTAAGCAGTTTTGAATATTGTGGACACAGGAATTTGCAATTGTACCTGAACAGGCAAATGGGTGATAGTCCAACAACACACCCTGGTGATTCATTTGTCACCGTGTAGCACTTTGTCAGTAATCTACTGAGATATCAATCTATATTATGTACACACATACTGCACTGAGGGTTTAGTCCATGATCTTCTGAGACAGAGTGTACGTGCTGCTACCAAGTCACTATGATACTTGTATGATCAGGCATATTCATACTTTACTTTTACATATTTTTGCATATTCACACTTTACTTTATAAGTGGCATGATGGCTCAGTGGTTAGCCCTGCTGCCTCACAGCACCAAGGACCTGGGTTCGATTCCAACCTCGGGCAACTGTCTGTGTGGAGTTTGCACTTTCTCCCAGTGTCTTCGTGGGTTTCCTCTGGGTGCTCCAGTTTCCTTCCACAATCCAGAGATGTGCAGGTTAGGGTGAATTGGCCATGCTAAATTGCCCATGGTGTTCAGCGATGTGTAGGGTAGGCGCATTAGTCAGGGGTAAATGTAGAGTAATAGGGTAGAGAATGGGTCTGGGTGGGTTACTGTTTGGAGGGTTGGTGTGGACCTGTTGGGCTGAAGGGCCTGATTCCATACCGTAGGGATTCTGTGATTTTCCTTTTGCATGTCTTTAAACATAAACTGAGTCTTCGACTTATGCAAGTTGGTTCCCCACCCCGCCCTCCCCCCACCCTTGAACTCCAATCCAAACTCCAAAAGGAATTCCTGCTTCAAAACCATCAGTATCTCAAGCACCTGAATCAATATATCCTTTCTCACATCAATATATTGAGGGGTTACACTCAATTGGGTTTGAATTACAGAAAGGAATGTTTTATATTGCTGCAGTTTCTAGAACATTTCACTCAATAACTTTTCAAAACTTGCTTCACTCCATCTCTCATGCGAATGGTAGGAAAGTGAACCCTGCAGTATCTCTTCAATGATCCAAAATAGATTATCAACTGGAACAGATATCAAGGTTGCTTCTGAATACAGAAATGTGGGGAAAAAAAAGGACATTGAAATGTAACAAGCTTCAACAACTGAAGTCAAGATAACTGCACAAACCAATAGTTTAAAACAGGAAATACTGGAAGCAGCAGGACATCGGCCAGCACCATTCTATTATTGTCAGGAATTATTTCAGATGAAGGCGGCAATGTTTCAAGCAGGGTCTGAACACAAAGGTTCTGCCCAAAATATCAACACAACTTTAATCTCTATAGTTACTGACTGATCTGTCCTGTGTTTTCAGTAATCTTTGATTGCTTTCAGATTTTCAATATTTGCAGCTTTTACCTAAAGCCAAATAATTACACAAGTTTCCCAAAATAAACTCTGCACTTTTATTCTTTCAATGGTGCTGACTCCTGTTTTACTTTCCTTGGCTTCATGTTGCATTCCCTGGTTAAATGGTGCAAATAAATCAACCGTTTCATAGCATCTCTTTGCTACTCCTCAGCCGAAATACAAGTGCCAAATACAAGCAATTACATTCTTGCTTTCCCTCTTTTCTCTCTCTCTCTCTCTCTCTCTCTTACACATGTACTCACGCGCATTCTAGCAGAGTCACAAAGGAAACACCATGAGCTGGATTTAATGCAGACCAGTGCAGTGGGAAATATGGTACATGGGCCCACTTAATTGTGGTAGAAGCTCCCTGGGTTAAGTCAGAAAGCAGGAGAAAGTGAGGTCTGCAGATGCTGGAGATCAAAGTTGAAACTTTATTGCTGGAACAGCACAGCAGGTCAGGCAGCATCCAGGGAACAGGAGATTCGACGTTTCGGGCACAGGCCCTTCTTCAGGAATGAGCAGAGAGTGTTCAGCAGGAGAAGATAAAAGGTAGGGAGGAGGGACTTGGAGGAGGGGAGTTGGAAATGTGATAGGTGGAAAGAGGTCAAGGTGAGGGTGATAGGTCGGAGTAGGGTGGAGGCGGAGAGGTCAAGAAGAAGACTGCAGGTCAGGAAGGCGGTGCCGGGCTGGAAGGATCCGGCTGAGACAAGGTGGGGGGAGGGGGGATGAAGAAACTGGTGAAGTCCAAGTTCATCCCCTGCGGTTGGAGGGTTCCCAGTCGGAAGATAAGACGCTCCTCCTCCGACCGTCGGGTTGTTGTGGTTTGGCGGTGGATGAGTCCAATGACCTGCATATCCTCGGTGGAGTGGGAGGGGGAGTTGAAATGCTGTGCCACAGGTTGGTTGGGTTGGTTCGTCCGGGTGGCCCAGAGGTGCTCCCTGAATCGCTCCGCAAGTAGGCGGCCTGTCTCCCCAATATAGAGGAGGCCACACCGGCTGCAGCGGATGCAGTAGATGATGTGGGTGGAGGTGCAGGTGAATCTGTGGCGGATATGGAAGTTTCCCTTGGGGCCTTGGAGAGAAGTGAGGGGGGAGGTGTGGGCGCAAGTGTTGCACCTCCTGCGGTTGCAAGGGAAGGTGCCGGGAGTGGTGGTTGGGTCGGTGGGGGGTGTGGATCTGACAAGGGTCGACGGTGCCCTCCACCGCATCTCCTCCACTTCCCGCTCCTCCGCCCTTGAGCCCCGCCCCTCCAACCGCCACCAGGACAGAACCCCACTGGTCCTCACCTACCACCCCACCAATCTCCATGTACAGCGCATCATCCGCCGTCACTTCCGCCACCTCCAAACAGACCCCAGCACCAAGGATATATTTCCCTCCCCTCCCCTATCAGCTTTCCGTAGAGACCACTCCCTCCGCGACTCCCTTGTCAGATCCACACCCCCCACCGACCCAACCACCACTCCCGGCACCTTCCCTTGCAACCGCAGGAGGTGCAACACTTGCGCCCACACCTCCCCCCTCACTTCTCTCCAAGGCCCCAAGGGAAACTTCCATATCCGCCACAGATTCACCTGCACCTCCACCCACATCATCTACTGCATCCGCTGCAGCCGGTGTGGCCTCCTCTATATTGGGGAGACAGGCCGCCTACTTGCGGAGCGATTCAGGGAGCACCTCTGGGCCACCCGGACGAACCAACCCAACCAACCTGTGGCACAGCATTTCAACTCCCCCTCCCACTCCACCGAGGATATGCAGGTCATTGGACTCATCCACCGCCAAACCACAACAACCCGACGGTCGGAGGAGGAGCGTCTTATCTTCCGACTGGGAACCCTCCAACCGCAGGGGATGAACTTGGACTTCACCAGTTTCTTCATCCCCCCTCCCCCCACCTTGTCTCAGCCGGATCCTTCCAGCCCGGCACCGCCTTCCTGACCTGCAGTCTTCTTCTTGACCTCTCCGCCTCCACCCTACTCCGACCTATCACCCTCACCTTGACCTCTTTCCACCTATCACATTTCCAACTCCCCTCCTCCAAGTCCCTCCTCCCTACCTTTTATCTTCTCCTGCTGAACACTCTCTGCTCATTCCTGAAGAAGGGCCTGTGCCCGAAACGTCGAATCTCCTGTTCCCTGGATGCTGCCTGACCTGCTGTGCTGTTCCAGCAATAAAGTTTCAACTAAGTCAGAAAGCAGAAGGGGTTGACACAGATTGCCAGCAGCAGGGTGTCATTAATGCATCAGCTATTAGGCACTGTCCCTCAGCTCAGTGCAATGTAGTGGGGATTAAATCAAGGCTGCATACCTGGTACATGCATTTGGAAGGCCACCAACGGGTACTGTTGAGTTTGCAGTGGCTTTCTTGAGGCTGTGATATGGAGGAGCCAGTGTTGGACTGGGGTGGACAAAGTTAAAAATCACACAACACCAGGTTATAGTCCAACAGGTTTATTTGGAAGCACTAGCTTTCGGAGCACCAGCGTGATTTTTAACTTGCTGAGGCTGAGAAGATGTCCCTTGCTAATCAGGCACTCTGCGCCCAAGCAAGGGAGCCCACATCAAACAGAAGGACAGCCATCCCACTGCCTCTGATTGTACCCTCCATCTCCAAAGCATAACCCATCTCAACTCCAGTTAACTTTGATCTGCACTCTCACCATTTTTCTAGGTCTCTGGCAGATCAATAGCTGCCAGCTCCACCTGCTGCAAATCCAGCAACTCTAGGTGGGAAGAAGCTCCTTGGACCTTAGTCATCGTAAAGGTCTCATGGTGATCATTACCCATGTCAATTATTAGGCCATAGGTTGGGACCCCCATTAGCCCAATGGAATTCTAGCCAGTGTTTTCACTTATTCACATATTATGTAATTATTGTGTGACATGGTGGGGTCTCGGAGATCAGGTACATACTGGGATTTCTGGAAATGTATGTGTTTATCTGAAAATTACTAGAATTAACGGAATAAAAATCAATTTAGTTACCCTATGACTCTGAAAATCCCCTCACCAGTGTCTTAGCAGTCGTCTCTGTAGAGATTAGCCAACACATCATCTCTAAAAGAAAATGCAACTTTCTGCCCTCTCTGCTCAGTTTTCTTTCTCTCCAGAGAGAAATTCAGAGAAATGTATGCAATTTAGACAGCTCTAGGCTGGCACAGGCTTATTTTGTGCTGAAATTTTCTGAACTAAAACACAAAATTGTGACAAAACTCAAGGAAATTGGCAAAGCACTTCTCATTATTAGCAGCTACAACTCCCAAGGGTTTTATTCCAAAAGAGTAGTTGTTTTTGCCTAATTTAATGCGCAAATTGGATAAAGGCCTTGAGTTAAACCTATCACCCACTGTCTAAGATCAAATTGCTGAAATCTTACATTAGAAGTGTCAGGTGAAAAAGCTAAATACTGCAGACGTAGGAAAATAGAAATACAAAAAACAAAATTGCAGGAAATACTCACTGGGTCAGATAACACTTATGGAGCGAGAGAAACCTATGTTAGAATTTCAAATTGATGACCTTTCATCAGAACTGGAAAAGGTCAGAGATATAGCGCATGTTAAGTTAAAAATGTTGCATATGGCATCCCTGTTTTATCCATAAATATTTTCCTTTTGTAACCACGTGTAATAATTTTTTCTGTCAAAATTTAACATTGAAAATCACTAGATAAATACTCGGAACACAAAACTGCTAAAGATGTTAAAATATCCTTTCTTGTCATGGTTTATTCTGCAGCCAATAAAATACTTTAAGATGCTTTTCAAACAAATTCCATGTTTCCACATCTCAGCAACAATAAATTTGAATGCCTTTAACAAAGTTTTAAACTTTTATTTTTCCATATTTCTGACTAAGTATTTAAATGTACTCACTGTGTTCTTTTATGCTTCAATTAATACCTTGATTAAAGTTTTTTTATTAACTTCAAGGCCAGACTCTATTTCAAAACCTTGCCCTGCTGGTAAATATTTTTGCCTCAAGGTTTGAAACAGCTTTCAACCATACTTGCTCATTCTAAACACATGCACTTTACAGAAATTGCCAGCTTGCAAACTGTACATTGCCAGGAGTTGAACATTTTTAAAAGGACACGCTCACTTTGTAGAGCTCTGAGTGCTTTATTGCATTTTATAAACGATTTTCAAATAAATTGGAAATTAAATTCTTAAAGCTTTATTTCAGGCATTTTATGATATCTATTATAGAGGCATAGAGATGTACAGCATGGAAACAGACGCTCCGGTTAAACCCGTCCATGCCGACCAGATATCCCAAACCAATCTAGTCCACCTGCCAGCACCCGGTCCATATCCCTCCAAACTCAAACATACAGTAGCTGCAAGAAGCAAGACGAATAAATAACAGCTCCCATTATGTTGTTTGACAGTTACTTAAGTAGATATTCTTTACCAAGTATGGGATTTCTGATCTTGATATTAAAACATCAGCTAAAACAAAAAGTTTGGAATTGTCTTAATACACTCTGAGAAGCTTGGTAACCAATAAGGCATTTGGAGGAGTATATGAATAGGAAGGGTTTGGAGGGATATGGGCCGGGTGCTGGCAGGTGGGACTAGATTGGGTTGGGATATCTGGTCGGCATGGACGGGTTGGACCGAAGGGTCTATTTCCATGCTGTACATCTCTATGACTCTAATACACTTGTTAACATTTTATGAAGTACTGTTTGTTTACTCGAGTAAATTTATGTATATTCAATGCACAAGTCAACAAAATTACAAATACAGCATTAGAACATAGTTTATTGCTCAACCATGCTGGAAAATTGTGCATCTGTAACTCTTCTGTTCCTTTTTTTCCCTCATTCTTTCACAGGGTTTGGGTGTTGCTGGCTTGGCCAGCATATATTGCTTATCCATAATTACCTTGGAGAATTTGGTGAATTTATCAGATCGCTACACTTCACGTGGGTGTAGTTACATTCACAGTGCTGTTAGGAAGTCCCAGCACTTTGACACACAACAGTGAAGAAACAGAAATATCGCTCCAAGTTATTGTAGTGTGGGGAATGGCGGACAGTGTGAATGTTTAAGGTGTGCAGGAGCCAGAGTTGGACTGGGGTGGATAAAGTTAAAAATCACACCAGACCAGGTTATAGTCCTCCAGCTCCTTCATCAGGTTCCTGCTCCACCACTATCTGATGAAGGAGCAGCACTCTGAAAGTTAGCACTTCCAAATAAACCTGTTGGACTATAACCTGGTGTGGTGTGATTCTTAACAATGTTTAAGATGTAAATTAAGCGGGCTGCTTTGTCCTGCATGTTATCATATTTCTGGAGGTGGCTTGTGGCTGCACTCATGCAGACAAGTGGACAGTAATCAACTACAGCCATAACATGGGTATGCTAATGATACATGGGCTTTGAGGAGTGGGGAGGTGAGAATTACTTACCACGGAATTCCCAGCCTCTGATCTGCATTGCAGCCACAGAATTCATATGCCCAGTCCAGTTCAATTTCTCATTTAATCCCCAGAATGTGTATAGTGAAATATTCAGGTGACGATTATGCCATTCAATGTCGAAGGAAATATGGTCAGCACTGCTCTTGTTGGAAGTGGTCATTGCTGGCACTTAGGTTGCACATTGGTTACTTGACACTTAGCAGCTCAAGCCTGAATGTTGTCCAGGCCTTGTTGCAACTGGGCACAAACAGCATCAGTATCTGAGAATTTGCAAATGGTACTAAATGTTTTTCAATTACCAGCAAACTTTCCCACTTATGACATAATGACAGAGATATTGATAAATTATAATAGGTCATTGATAAATTAATTATCTGATGATGATTGGGTAGAGGACATGAATCTGAAGAATCCCTGTAGTAATGTGTTGTGACTGGGATGACTGACCTCCAACAATCACAACAATTTGTGTTGGTATAACCCCAACCAGTGAAATGTTTCCCCTACACCACGCCCAACGGACCGCACCCCCGCCACCACCCCTGGCCAATCAGGAGGGACAGAGAGATAATCAGGAGGGACATGGCTAATTATACGATCAGAACAAAGGAGGAAGCTTACAAAGTTGTTAAAGAAACCTGTTTCCCTGAAAATTTGGAGAATTTTAGATGTCAGAAATTGATTAAGAGAACAGAATATTCATGTAAAATAACAAAAACCATAAAAACAGACTGTGAAATATTCTGTAGGCGAGTAAAAAGGAAACAATTTGCAGAAAAATATGGGTCTAATATGGGCAGAGGCAGAGGATTTATAATGAGAGAAATGGCAGAGAAGCTAAATAAGTAATGAGTGTCAGACGTCACCGAGCAAGACATCTCTGAAATTATTCAGATTCAAAAGTATGGAGCTGAAATAAATTAATATCAATGTATCAAGAAATAGTACCAGAGAAATCAAGTGGCCTTGAAGGCAACAAATCCACACAACCCAATGAGCTTCACCCAAAGTGTTGAAAAAAGAAACCTATAGAGACTGTGGATGCCATGACAGCTATCTCTCAAAATGTTGCAAATTGGAATGTTGCAAGTGTAACCCCACTATCTAAGAGAAAACAATGAACTACAAACCTCTTAATCAAATAATTAATTGTCAAGAAAATACTAGAATCTTTTATAAAGGATGTGATTACAGGATATATAGGAAACAATCAACATAGATTTATGAAGCTAAAATCGTGTTTTACAAATCTCTATCAGCAGAGTTGACAAAGGGCAACCAGTGGATGCAGAGTATCTGGACTTTCAGAGAACCTTTGATAAAGTCTCCAGATGAGATTAGTAAAAAAAAAAAATTAAAGCACACGGAATTGAGTGGTAATGTACTAGTGTGGATTGAGGATTGGCTAATAGGCAGAAGACAGACAGTAGGAATAAATAGGTCATTCTC
This sequence comes from Chiloscyllium plagiosum, assembly GCF_037043375.1. Taxonomy (NCBI): domain Eukaryota; kingdom Metazoa; phylum Chordata; class Chondrichthyes; order Orectolobiformes; family Hemiscylliidae; genus Chiloscyllium; species Chiloscyllium plagiosum. The sequence continues at coordinate 23,082,624 of NW_028270162.1, read as the reverse complement.
AGGTTAGCAAGCTGTGACTAGAAGGGTACCACAATGGTACACAGGACCCCAGTTATTCACCATCTTCATTAATTACTGGCATATGAATTAAAATTTTCTGGGAATGAGTTGCAAAAGATGCAAAGAGGCTTCAACACTATTTATGAACTTGAACAAGCAGACACAAGCTCAGCAAATGGAATGGACTTTGGATAAAAATGAGATAATTCACCTTGAAAAGAGTCACAAAGGTGCGGAGCATTTCTTAAATGGAGAGAGATGGGAAAGCATTGATGTCCAATAGGGGACAGAGGCAGTTTTGTTTATTAGTCACTGAAAACTAGCATGAGGGTACAGCAAGTAATTCAGAAGGAAAACAGTATGTTAGTCTAACTGCAAGAAAACTAAGTATCGGGCAAAGTCATCTTGCTTCAAATTACGTAGAGCACTGATGAGACTAGAGTAACGTGTGCAGTTCAGATTCCCCTGCTGAAGGAAAGATAGGATTTTCCAGAGAGGAGGTGCAGCAGAGGTTCACCAGACTGACTCCTGGGATGGTGAGGAGGCGTTGAGCCAGTATTCCCATGAGAAGTGATCTCATAGGAACTTCGCAAGTTCAAGGATGTTTGCCCTGATGTTTGGGTCTCGGAACACAGGACAGTCTCAGAATAAAAGAAAACCCATACAGGGTTGAGGTAAAGAAAAAAAATTTCATTCAGAGGGTGGTGAATCTTAGGAATTCTCTACCCGAGAGATCTGCAAAAGTTCATTCATTAAGTTCATTCAAGACAGAGATTCATCATTAAGAATGACATCACAGGATATTAAGACAGAGCTGTAATATCATGTTGAGATGAATGATTAACCATCTAGAATGGCATAGCTGAATCAAAAGCTCACAGGCCTACTCATTTTCCTGTATTCCTAGGCCCCATTATACTTTACTCCCATACCTCATGCAGCAGCTAACCACTGCTCACCCTTCAAAACTTATGAACAATGAGTCAAATTTTCAAAAGAACCAGTCAGATTTGAGGGAAAGCAAAACTTCCATACAGAAAAATGCTTAAGAATGCTTAAGAAAAGTAAGCAAATGGCTCAGAGATGTGTGTCAAGTGTCACATATACAGCATTTTGCATTATTACTCAAGAATATGATACGCACTGATGGAAACAACTGATGCAGTCCAGCTCAATAACAGAGTTAAAACATTGACCACTCACTTCCACAATATATAATGTCATGTCAAATCACACACACCACTGTGTTACCCTTCATCCTAACAGTCTTATTTCCTGTGGTCCTGCAATTTCTGTGGTGGATTCTTCCCCTCAGTTTGCCATCATAAGCAAAGTGTGACATTCATCCTGTTCGGTCAATGTCCTTTCATATACAATAAACAAATCTGATCAAAATACTGATCCGTGTCACACTGCTTATTCAGCCTGCCCCCAACACACATTTCCTGCCTTCCTTACGAAAGGACATCCATTCCCCGCTTCTCAATTCTCTCAACTTGTAAGATAACTGCCTTCTAGTGCATTTTTTTAAAGACCTTTCTCCTTGTATTTACTCAATGTAACCATGGAATCAGTGTAGCTAATGCTGCAGAACTTCAAAGAGACAGAATGAAAGACATATTCTCAGTAATTCCAGTCAATAATCAGAAAGAAATGGGGAACTATTGTCACAATGATATGCAACATGTACAAAGAGATTTAGCACCATTTGATTTCACAGGAATTTGATTTTTGTCATAACACTGCATGTTATTGGAAATCATGAAACAGGAGAGGCAAATAATACTGAAAACTTCAGAGAAGCAGTTAAAATTCAGCACATACTCAAAACACACTGTGATAGAAAGTATTATTCCAGAACCTCTCTACAGTTTAACAGAAGCAGCAACCAGAGCCTAAAACGGGTATTCGCATTAGAATTTTTTACAGCATTTAACAAGCATTCCAATGCATTTAAGACCTCATTCGAGTGGGAACCAAATTTAACTTACGAGGGTCCATCATTACTGAACTAAAAGCAATTAGCAGTTAGACTCCCCTTAATTTCCAATCAAGTGACAAATGCAGAGTACTGGCTTTCTTTCTGTTATTCTTGGCTCAGTGAGCAAATTACCAGCCATTACTGTACATGTAGATATATGTCGGAAATCATTTCTGTTTATCTGATGATGGAATGAAATGTTAAAACATGTGTTATACAGAACAGCAAAACACAATGGCCAGGGAGAGAAGTCTTTACTAAACAGCATATAACAAACATTGCAATAGCCCTGCTTAAAATAAGATGGTGGCTGCTAAGGATGGGATGGCAACATAGTGCAATTGATTCACTGACCCACCACAAAGTCAAACAGCACGGAAATAGAACCTACTGCCCAATTGTCCATGACACAAAAACTGCAGTGCAGATTGATCAACAAGGTACACTTATATAGCACCTTTAATGTAAGGAACCTAGATGCATCATTATGGAGCCAGTTTATTATACATTACATTATAATAGGTCACATGACGTAAAGCTGAACAAATGGAGGAATTGAAGATACAGCCGCAGACACTGATGTTATTAAAATTGGGAATGCATAAACAGCCAGAATTGAAACAAGGCAGATTTATTTTGGATTGTGTGCAGAGAGGTGAGGATATGACAGATATAATAGCACAGACAAGAATAATAGAATCCCTACTTTGTGAAAACTGACCATTTGGCCTGTCAAGTTCAACACTGACCCATCCATGCACCCTCCATCCCTCTTCTCCTGTAACTCCACATTTCACATGGCTAACCCACCTACCCTGCACATCCCTGGACACTATGGGCAATTTAGCATGTCCAATCCACCTAACCTGCACAGCTTTGGACTGTGCGAGGAAATTTGAATACCTGAAGGAAGCCCATGCAAACACAGGAAGAATGTGCAAACTCCACACAGACTGTCGCCCAAGGGTGGAATTGAACCTGGGCCCCGGAGCTGAGGTAGCAGCGCTAACCACTGAGCTATCGTGCTGCTCCAAATGTAGAAATCAAGGCCTTGTTTGAATGGGGAACCAATTTAAGTCAGCAAGCACAGGATGATAGGGAACAGGAGGGCTTCATTGATGAAGTTTACATTTGTTGCCCATCTGTAATTGGCCTTAAATCGAATGATGTACTAGCCTCGCTAAACTATTCTGAGGACAATTAAGAGTCAACCACGTTGGATCTAAAGTTACATGTACAGCAGCCCAGGATAGGGTACCAAATTGCATTCCCTAAGAAGCAGATGAGTTTTTACAACAATAATACTTGTATTTGTTACCAATACTAAGATTAGTTTCCAATTCTATAATTATTAATTAAGTTTAAATTCTACCAGTTGCCACGGTAGGATGTGAACCTAAGCCAGTGGAAGATTCACCTGGGTCTCTGGATCCTTAGTCTGGTGACATTACCATCATACCACCAACATGCTGCTCGTTAAGACACAGGCAACAGAAATTTGGAAGGCCTCAAGCCTATGGAGGGTAGGATGTGAGAGACCAGCCAAGACTGCGTTGGAATCATCAAGTCTAAAGTTAACACGAGAGAGTGTGGTGAAACGGTTAAAAATTATGTCCCAATACATGTGTGAATCTAACCGGAATGGAGGTGTTGCTTAGTCCCGTGTGAATCTTATTACACACCTCCCAGTGTGAATCTTCTTATCTGTATGTAACCAGAATGGAATGTGTTTTTTAGCCTTGCTCTGCTGTTCACATGAATGTTTATATCTGGAAAAGAGTATATCAGCTGGAAAAGTCTCCAGTTCGGAGAGTCTGCTCCGGGGTTGCGTTTAACCGCCGAGCGTGGGTTGTTGGCAACCGCTCTACGAGAACTGACGGCTCCCAGTTCCGGTAACACGTAGAGTGAGTATAAACCAGACCCGTTGTAAGTACGAGACCTGGTTGTGGCGACGCTGCGGGGAATAAAACACTTATATTCTAGCAGACTCGCCTCTTGGTCGTTTGTTCTGTGTCAGACTACTCTCCTACGAACCTGACCTTGAGAATTTTTTAAAACATTTGGCGCTGCGAGCAGGGTCAATCGCAATTGAGGAGAGATTTTGATACAGAACAATGTTTTGGAAAAAGACTAAGAAACCAGAAGAACAAACTGTGGAGGTCCCGACCGTCCCGGGATGGCATGGACCGTGGCATGACGTGGCAGTTTGTTTGAGAAATGGTGGGGGGGCGACCGGAGGAACCCCAGGGTCGCTGCTGTCCACCCTTGAGAGGATCCCAGTCCTGCCGAAGAACCCCTTGCCTGGGGTACAGCGGAGGATGTGGGCATGTCCAAAAAGCTGAAGCGGAGTTAACAGAATTGAATGGGATTGAACTGAACTGAACTGAGTGGAACTGAAGTGAATCAAATTGAACGGAACAAAATGGAACTGAGCTAAATTGAATTGAAATGGACGGAACTGAATTGAACACAATTGAATTGAACTGAACAGACCTGAACTGAGCTGAATTGAACTACACTGAATTGACTGAACTGAAATTAACTGAAACGAATTGAACTGAATTAAGCATAATGTAACACATGTATTGGGCCAAGCAGTGGAATGTGGTGTAAAATTATGTCCCAATACATGTGTGAATCATAATGTAACACATGTATTGGGCCAAGCAGTGGAATGTGGTGAAACGGTTAAAAATTATGTCCCAATACATGTGTGAATCTAACCGGAATGGAGGTGTTGCTTAGTCCCGTGTGAATCTTATTACACACCTCCCAGTGTGAATCTTCTTATCTGTATGTAACCAGAATGGAATGTGTTTTTTAGCCTTGCTCTGCTGTTCACATGAATGTTTATATCTGGAAAAGAGTATATCAGCTGGAAAAGTCTCCAGTTCGGAGAGTCTGCTCCGGGGTTGCGTTTAACCGCCGAGCGTGGGTTGTTGGCAACCGCTCTACGAGAACTGACGGCTCCCAGTTCCGGTAACACGTAGAGTGAGTATAAACCAGACCCGTTGTAAGTACGAGACCTGGTTGTGGCGACGCTGCGGGGAATAAAACACTTATATTCTAGCAGACTCGCCTCTTGGTCGTTTGTTCTGTGTCAGACTACTCTCCTACGAACCTGACCTTGAGAATTTTTTAAAACAGAGAGCGAGAGAGAGAGAGCAAATGAGTTATGAGTGGGTGATATAGGATGATGGCTGAAAATGTGTTGCTGGAAAAGCGCAGCAGGTCAGGCAGCATCCAAGGAACAGGAGAATCAACGTTTCGGGCATAAGCCCTTCTTCAGGAATGATGGAATATAGGATGATGTTAAAGATGAAACAGGCAGTCTTAGTGATGGCACAAATATCAGGTCAGAATCTCATCTCAGTACAAAATATGATTCAAGGTTGCACTGTGAGGAATGGGGATGGAGTCATTAACTAAAGAACACCTCTTGAAGCACAGACTAAAAGAATGGTTTCAGTCTTACCAATGTTTAATTGGAGAACATTACCCCCTAACCCAGTATTGGATGTTGAATAAGCAGTGTGATAACTGTAGAGGAGCTGAGAGGTGTGCGATGAGATAGGCTGAGTGTCATCAGTAAACAAAAGCATGGTGTTAGATTTCGTATGGACAATGTCATTGAGAGGAAGAAGAGAAAAAGGAGGCCAAGAGGGACATCAGAGATGGCAGGGGAGCAGTGAACAGCCAACACCATGTGAAAGGAACACAAAACATACAATGGGAAAGCATGCAAGAAAAATATAGTTTGATCAACAATGTCAGAGGTTGAAGATGGGACCAGAAGGACAAGGGAGGTTTACCAGTGACATGGTCACATGGGATGTTATTTGTGAATTGGTTCGGAGCTGTTTCGGCGCTGTGACAGAAACCGGATTGGAGTTCCAGGAAAGGTGAGGATTGATTTGGAAAACAACATTTTCAATGACTTTAGAAAAGGGAACTGGATATGGGGCAATAGCTTGTAAGAATGGTGTGGTTGAGGAAGCTTTTGAGAATGGTAATGATATTTGATTTAAAGGGGAGATGAGAAAGGAAAAAATTAGTTCACAATTTCAACTAAGATGGGACTAGAAGGGGAAGTTGGACAATCATCAATTTAATGGGAATAGGATCAAGGGAACAGAAGATCAGTCATATGGTCAAGATGAGCTAAAAGGCATGAGGAGAGAAACTAGAAAAGGAAGCAAGTTTAAAGATAGGACATGGAGGGTGTTAAAGAATATTTCGACTTGTGGAAGATAGGGACATGGCAGCCACAGCTGATGAACATTATAATGACTCATCTGTAATCAGAGAAGTTAAAATACTCAGAATCCATACATCCAAATTACCAGGTTCAAATGGTAGCACGCAATAGCTAAGTGATACCGGCTGCATATATGGAAATTTAACTTCTAGGAAACCTAAAAGCATATCAGAAAAGATTTACAAGGATGTTGCCAGGGTTGGAGGATTTGAGCTATAGGGAGAGGCTGAACAGGCTAGGGCTGTTTTCCTTGGAGCGTCAGAGGTTGAGGGGTGACCTTATAGAGGTTTATAAAATTATGAGTGGCATGGATAGGATAAATAGACAAAGATTTTTCCCTGCGGTCGGGGAGTCCAGAACTAGAGGGCATATGTTTAGGGTGAGAGGAGAAAAATTTAAAAGAGACCTAAGGGGCAACTTTTTCACACAGAGGGTGGTACATGTATGGAATGAGCTGCCAGAGGATGTGGAGGAGGCTGGTACAATTGCAACATTTAAGAGGCATTTGGATGGGTATATGAATAGGAAGGGTTTGGAGGGATATGGGCCAGGTGCTGGCAGGTGGGACTAGATTGGTTGGGATATCTGGTTGCAATGGACGGATTGGACAGAAGGGTCTGTTTCCATGCTGTACATCTCTATGACTCTAATATTGCATGAGTATCCAGCCTCAGAAAGCCGAAGCACTTAATGTATATGACAAAAAACTTGTCAGCAAACTGATACAAAACAATGGTTGTCTTTAGCCAAATTAACACTCAGACAGAATACAATTAAATTCAGGATTTAAAAAGATTAATTGGGTGATTGAATGGATTAATAGATAAGAGGGGGTCAGAGGGGAGCTAGTTAACTGGAGAGAGAAGCTTCATGGGGAAATCAAAGTTGGACATGGGACTGAAGATGTTCTGGAGGGGAAATCAGGGAGAAGCATGGGATTAGGGAAATTGAGACAGAAATTGGACGGAGATACGTGGGATGGAAGTTAGACAGGGGATTGGTGAGAGTAGTTACACTCATCTTCCACTGCCTACTACTTTAGTTACTTTTCCTCATTTGAGCAACTTGTTTGATTCCCTACAACACATTAATCATCATCAAATAATATATAATATAGACCATATCAAACATATCCAAAAGATGCATTTTAATTAATGTTATGCATCATGGGTCTTACAAGCAGTCAAACTGTGTAAAATAGATTGTTTAAAGGTTATGGCGCTGTAGAAAGTATTTGTCCAGTCCAATCTTCAAATACAATACTTTATTAAACATCAATCACAGCTAAACTCCAACTGAATGTCAAATCATGTATATTAATGCATTAAACATGTCTGCATAAAGGAACAAGCAGTCTCATTTTGCTTACCTACAATCTAGTTATGTTTGCAAAAACAAAAAGCTTGTGTGGTTTTGTGCATCTTTCAAGTAATATTTTTGTTTCAAATTATTTTGTACTAGTTTATCCTTTTATATTGATAACTATATCTTGAGACATTTTATCACAATAAAAACAGTTTTATAAACATATTATAGCTGTTGTTAATTATCTGATGTTTTATGTCTTGGAACATTTAATACATTTAACTCATTTCAAAACTAACAACAATATTTAAAAAACAGTATTTTTGCCACAATTCCTTCTCAGTCTAAACATCACAATTCCCTGTGCCTTTATCATGGAAGAATGTTTTATTTTAGTGTTATGCAATTGGGTAAACATTTTTCTTTTAGGGAAAAGGAATTTTCATAACATGTTAATTTCACAACAAAGGTAGAAAATACCCAATTAGAATGATGCAAAGTTAATCACAACCAAAAAAATGAAGAAATAGAAAACATGACTGATTAAAAGTGCAGATCTGCCATGTTTCAGTATTTGATTGGGATACATGTTAAAAATTCCATCATTTAGCTCACAGGGGATCATGTTTTAAAGGGAGCCGGGAATGGAGATAGGAATGAAGAAGCAGCTGTGTGTTCTGATCCAATAAAACAAACATTTTAGATGGTTTAACATTCCAGTGAGCATGCACACTCACTGTGGTTATAACAACTCTACTTATTGAAACTTAGATGAGGTCATCACCAAGTTTGATTGGTAGATTCCGTTCAAGTAGGAGTACTAAGTTTAAATGAAAGCTGACATTCTAGCCAGGCTGGCAAATGAAATGACAGAGAAATGAAAGGAAAAAAAAAATTGTACTCTGGGCTAAGGGACAGAAAGCAAAGTATTCACTGTTTTCAACACAAGAAGGGGGCTTCGTGATGTCAAGGAGCATAACGAGAGGTTGTGCTCTAACACTCATTTCATTAAATGCAAATTCACTGGAACGCGATTGACGAATTGAGGACACTTTCTAAAGAGCAAACTTTTAAATCCTGCATTGGCTGTAATGCGATTACATCACTAACACTTTAAGCGGTGATTCTAAAGCACGATTTTTTCTATAATGCAGGTTTGCACAAGAAGAATGATTTGTACGATCATTTATCTTCTTAAAACAAATGATATTCACTGAGATAAGGCATAACTGGTGCTCCGTACACAAATATACTGTGAAACCAAATAAGCTAACATTTCTAATCAAACTTCCTCTCATCAAGTATTAAGCTTCTCCACAGATATTTTCCAAAATATATGAATATCTGGTTCAGGTCACAGGGTAACAGCATTAAATTCCACATCTCTCAGAATTGGAGTCCATTAATTACATCTGCCTGGGCATCATTGACATTCCTCAGTCCCGTCACCTTCAGCTGTTGGTGATCTTCTATCATTTAAGAGGTCAGAAATGAGGGCTCTTGTGGTCTGCTCTGTAATGTTCAGCTACATTTGCAATTCCTTCAAGAAGCAAACAGTCTGTGGTAGCCCTATAGAACGGATTCGTAGCTAATGTTGAATAAGGCACAGCCCTGTCAGCTTGTCTAATAGATTGGTGATTCTCGCTAATTGTGTGGATCAGAGGAGGGAGGATGGGCAAACTGTTCACAGCACCATTCTGGGGACCATTCAAGATAGATGATAAAAGAGATATGTAGTTGTAATCGGGGATTGACAGGGGAATAGGCACTGTTCTCTTTGGCCATCATTGATAGTCCTAATTGCTCAATTGCCTGCCTGGTGCCCGGGTTCGGATCTCTCATCTGGGCTGCAGAGGAACTGGAGGATGGGATTGATCCAGTTGTTGTGGTGCCTGTAGGTACCAACAATATATAGTTAGAAAGAGAGTAGTTCTGCTAGGGGCTAAATTAAAAAGCAGAACCAACAAAGTAATGATCACTGGATTACTACCTGAGCCATGAGCAAATTGGCAAGCGTCAATGCATGTCTCAAAAGGCTGGTGTTGGAGAAACAGGTTTGAATTCATGAGACATCAGCACCAGTACTGGGGAAGGAGGGAGCTGTTCCAATGGGATGGGTCTCTCTGAATCATGCTGGGACCAGTAATAAGTAACCAGACCTCTGAGCGATTTCTGTGCAGCAAACTGACTGATTTATCAGAAACCCCCTGGATTCAAAGGTCCGGATTTTCGTATGGTTACCGCACAGGTTCAGTTGGCAATTAGGAAAGCAAATACATTGATAACATTCATTTCAAGAAGGCTAAAAACACAAGAGTAGTGTTATTCTGCTGAATCTGTATAACTTATTCCTGATGAAGGGCTTTTGCCCGAAACGTCGATTTTGAAGCTCCTTGGATGCTGCCTGAACTGCTGTGCTCTTCCAGCACCACTAATCCAGAATCTGGTTTCCAGCATCTGCAGTCATTGTTTTTACCTCGTTGAATCTGTATAACATTCTGTTCAGACTGCATTTGGAATCTTATGAGCAAATTTGAGCCCCATATCCAAGGAAAGATGTGCTGGCCTCAAAGGGTGTCTAGAGACAGTTTACAAGAAAGATTCCAGGGATGAAGGGTTTGTTATTTGAGGCACAGTCAAGGACTCTGGGTCTGTACTTGATGGAGTTCATGGAAACTTCATGACTACTGGAAGGCCTGGAGAGAGATGATGTTTCCACTCATTGGAGAAACTAGGACCCAAGAGTGAAGGGGCAATCCTTGAGAACTGAGATGAGGAGGAATTTCTTCAGCCAGAGGATGGTGAATCTATGGAAATCATTGCCACAGAAGGCTGTGCAGGTCAAGTCACTGAGTGCATTTAAGATAGAGGTGAATAGGCTCTTGTTTGGTAAAAGGATCAAGCATTATAGGGTGAAGGCAGGAGAGCGGAGTTGAGAAACAATCAGCCATGATCGAATGGAGGATCAGACCTGACGGGGAAATGGCCTAATTCTGCTCCTATGTCTTATGTACTGGGCAACATTCAGGCTTGAACTGGTAGCCAAGTAGCATGCACAGCAGTAATGTGCTAATAATAATAATCTTGAACAGAGAGCTTGGACTTTTGCAGGAAGGGTAGCATCTGTGAAGAGAGAAACAGAGTCCACACAGACTAGATGACTGCTTTGAGGAATTCCTCAATCTATCTGCAAGACCTTCCAGTTGTTTACCATTTCAATAAACCATCTTGCTCCCATGGCAACAGCTCTGTACCAGGCGTGCAGTGTTGTAGCGAAGCTCAACGCATTTGGGAGGAACTGCACCTAATTTTCTACTTAGGCACTTCACAGCCTACACAGCACAACACAACACAACACAGCGCAGCACAACACAACACTGTTTGCCATTTTAATAAATAAGACACAAGGGTGAAAAGTTCATGTTTGTTGGCTTTGCTGTCAGCAAAGCTGAGCTATTTTCTCCTTTTCAAACCTACCTGCATAACTACACTTCTATCTCTGCTTTACCACCACTGGGATGTTTTGCTTTTTTTTAAACGCTGTGCACTGTCACCATCTGTTCTACTCACTCACTCCACCTTTTGTCAATAGCATTAAAAGCATCTTTTCCTAGTACCCTCCATTTCTGAAGAGGACTCTTTGGACTCAAATAAATCAACAGTTTCTCTCTCCATTGATGCTGCTAGACTTGCTGGGTTTTTCCAGCATTGTGTTTTCATTTCATATTTCCAATATCCACAGCACTCTGCCTTTATCAGCTTAGATATTAACCTGATATGCAATGACCCCACAATCACCATGGTCTCCAAAATCTCCATCTTAAAAAATCAGAATATGAAGCTGAATTGGATCAAATCTATCAACACTACGGTACACTACAAAGGACTTAAAAGCGTACAACCATGTACCTAAGTGGGTACAGCAACACTATTCAAGAAACCCAGTATCATCCAGGACCTGGGGTTGAATTTTATCAAAAATCGATCATGTCAATTTCAAGGAATTACGTGCAGTATTTTTCTATGGGAGCTCCAGTGAGTTCTCTCTGAATTTTCTGAAACACGCCTCACTACAAATACATCGTGACTCGATGATATTGCTCTCACTTTATCTTGTGCTTACCAGCAGCATAATTATTGCCATTACCGAGACCTTCTAGGATGTCCCCCACTGGAACCTTATTCAAAGCCCAAGTCTATGGTTGCCAACCACAGAGAGACCTTTACAGTTCAGACAGTAGAAGAAAACAAAACAGACAAGCCTCTGATGGCACTTCAGAGATACTTCACCCGATACAGAATTTCTCATTCATAAATGTTTTGTGACTTTACATCATCCGACTGCTCAACCAGCACTGCAACTCCCAGTTCAAGTATCATCTCGTACAGGCTACTCTTCAATAGTGCCACACCATATTAGAATCATGACTAAGGGAGTGCTATTCTTTCTCCAGTTCCCAGAATAGCACTCCCTTAGCATCTTGGGTATTGCTCAGGATGGACGTGGTGACTAGTGATAAGTAACCAGACCTCTGAGTGATCTCTGTGCAGCAAACTGACTGATTTACCACAAATCCCCACCCAAGTTGCACAGGACCTCCAGGATTGGCTGTGGCCAAAACCCTGGACTGTACTGAAACAGAACTGCCTGATACTGACCAGTCCAACACCTGACTGACTATGTCCAAGCTGCTGGAGTGATATCAGATGAAGCCTTTGATATACTGTGCTAGCACTCTCTGACTGACAGTCCTTCTTCTCTACACAAAGGAATACTTCCTCTGCACATTGTGGCCATTTGGTTGAAACACATGCGATTTGTTTACTGCGTAGGCTGCTGGCACATGCTGTACATGTGACACAGATGTGGCACAGTGCAACACCACAACATGCCCCACCTTTTGAGTGGTTACTACTGGTAATGATGACAAGGTGCCTGGCTTTGTGTCTGCAATTATTGGCAAGACAGAAGTATAGTGATCCTTAAACTGTGAATGAAGTGACAGGCTGCCCAAAATGCAAGGGAAGACAGAGATGCTGCAAGTAGATGCAACAGATGTGAGGACTAAAGGAGCATGCCAAGAGCCCTGGGATGCACTCTGGTCCAATCCTGAAGATAGGTGCCTGTGTGTGTGCACAGGCAGTTGGCAGCATCATTCCAATGCAAGGTGATGGCTTGCTACAGAAGGCTGGAACTTGTGAGTTGGAGATGTGCCATGTTGATGTAGTGAGGTTGTTGCATGTCTGATATCAACCTCGGAGGACAAAGGATGCAAGCTGTCACTGTCCACAAAACGTACCCTGAAATGCTGGGGATGGCTGGCCAAGATGGAGGCCAGAGGAGCATGTAGCAAGCTGGAGCTGCCAAATACCCACATGGACATTCATGTTGATAATTATTGCTGTCTCGTTGCTCTCTGCAACATGTCAGAATGGCAAACTGCACAAAAAGGAGGTAAGAATAATTAATTATAAACTATTAATGCTTGCAACTGGACCTCTCACCAGTCACAAGCAAGATTCTCATCGCGCCATTTGAACCCTAGATGCAAAACTGGACTCAATCTTTTTCGATACCGAGAATCTAATTTTCTGATCGTGCCATATTTTCTCAAAGTTTAAGATTTCCAATTACTCTGATTACAGAAACGTAAAGCCTGACATAACAACTGAACAATAACTTCTCATAAAAAGTATATAACAATTGGAGCCATGTCATAGAAAATATTATGGAAGTTCTAGAGTCCTTGATCCAAAGTTTCCGCAGCATCCAGCTGTACAGCACTGATGCTTTAAAAATAGGCATGATAGAAAACAGTTTCTAGTTCAATACCTCTCAGTCCATAACTCAATGTGCTTAAATCAGATTGCCATCTGTCTCAATGGTTTCTTTATCTCAGTTGGTTGTTTAATTCTGAACATCTCTGGAAAGGACTCAGACATTTTAGAGAGCCCTTTAGACATATGGGATGAATTGGTAAATATTTTAAAAGTGAAATTGGGATAAAAGAGGTTTTGTTTTAACATATGGTTCAAAAATCTCTACTGGCACACCAATTCCACTAGCCTGATTCTACATAACAAGATCAAAGGGTAATCTCATTCACCCATAACCTAACAAGCATCTTACGTGATGTTCCTTTTATGAGCCCACCACCGTCCTTTTAGATCCAGATATTCCAGGGTAAGTATTTGATTAGCCTAAGCTGAAATGCTGGAGGGTTGATGTCAAAAATACCCATGTTCTTTGCATTCACACCACCTTCGCTTATTTGGTGAAGAATTAGTATTTCAAAACAATCAAGAATTAAAACAAACATTCCAAGATCGCATGGAAGAAAACCACAGTTCTATAGGATAAATGGCTGGTGTGTGGATCAAATTTTTGCCATCATCATGGACCTCAATCCCTCATCTGGTTAAGATAGGCTCAGGCCCTAGTCATAACAAAAAACATGGATTTGGACAGAGAACTCAAGTAGACATTTATTTTTAACCATGCACTTTTACTGTAGACAAGGTTTAACAAGGAATCTCGGGTGGTCTTACCATCGATCAATTTGAAAATTCCCAAAGTGATGAATTTCAAGAACTGACTTTCAAGAGTGTAAAATGACAACTTCCATGCTTGTTCTCATAATGTTCTGGATTTGGGGGAAAGCATGGCCAATGATATTGAAAGATTAAGTTGACTCTTGCGGTTTTGATTTCCTCTATTATGACACCAATTTCATTCTGGCATTCTGTTCATAAACAACAAACATTGTTCTGGAATTTAAGAGAGCCCCTCACTCCACACTGAAGTGTCAGGAGTGGTGGATGGAAGCAAAACCCCCACATGATTCCAATGGCTGCCCAACAGCAACTTAACACTTAGAAGCAAAACTTCCACTAACTGTTTGGAAGGAAATCTACCTTGGAGAACTGCCAGTGAAGCACAATGACCAGCAGCTCTGTCATCCCAGGACTGCCACTAGGAGTCACTACTTGGACTACATGGATATCATAGAAACCCGGCAATGTGGAAACAGGCCCCTTTGCCCAACAAGACCACACCGGCCCTCTGAAGATTAAGCCACCCATACACATTCCCCTACCCTGTTATCCTATATTTACCCCTGATTAATGCACCTAACCTGCACAGCCCTGAAAACTATGGGCAATTTAGCATGGCCAATTCACCGAACCTGCACATCTGTTGATTGTGGGAAGAAACTGGAGCACCTGGAGGAAACCCACAGACTGGCGCCGGAGTCTGGAATCAAACCTGGGTCCCTGGCGCTGTGAGGCAGCAGTGCTAGCCACTGAACCACTGTACTGCCCAGTACAATCAGTCACAATTTTTTTCTTTATTCATTCGTGTGATGCGGGCAGTGCAGGTTAGGCAGCATTTATTGCTGATCTCTAATTGCCCAGAGGGCAGTTGATAGTCAACCACGTTGCTGAGAGTCTGGAGTCACATGGAGGCCATACCAGGTAAGAATGGCAGTTCCCTTCCCTAAATGGCATTAGTGAACCAGATAGGTTTTTCCGACAATTGGCAATGGATTCATAATAGTCATTAGACTCTTAATTCCAGATATTTATTGAATTCAAATTCTACCACCTGCCATGGCAGGATTCAATCTTGGATCCCCAAATGTTATCCGGGTCTCTGGATTAACAGTCCAGCAATAATATCACTAGACCAGATCCCAGAGGAGCCCAAATCTTTGGGTAAGTCCAGAGTTACATGGCAACATAGAAGATAGGAGTAGGCAGTTCCGCCATTCAATCTGACCATTCAAGTCCGTATCCTGTTTCCACTCTCTCCTCATCCACCTCGATCCCTTTAGTCCAAGAACTGTATCCAGTTCCTTCTTGAAAACTGTGCTTGGGCCTTAACGTCTTTCCATAGCAGAGAATTCTGTAGGGTCACCACTCTCTGGCTGCAGGCATTTCTCATCTACAGTTGCCCAAATCACTCAAGTGGCTTATAACAAGTGAGAGTTAAGAAAAGAGGGAAACCGTAAAACAATGCACAGAGGACTGATAGAGGCAAATAAAACTTTGATAAGGTTCTTACAGTTAATATAACTATGCAGCAACAGATTTTAGCTTCAAAGATTGATTCAACAGTCAGGTGCACAACAGAACAATGCTCACACGAAGCTGAGCACAACTTTACACAAATTATGATTTGGAGATGCTGGTGTTGGACTTGGGTGTATGAAGTTGAAAATCACACACAACACCAAGGTTATAGTCCATCAGGTTTATTTGGAAGCACTGGCTTTTGGACACAACCACCTGATGAAAAAGCAGTGCTTCCAAATAAACCTGTTGGACTATAACCTGGTATTGTGCGATTTTTAACTTTTAACACAAATTATTTACTATTCCCATCATTCTATGAAGTCTAATCTTTTATTTTAAATGTACTTTCAAGAATGAAGCATACAGAGGCAATCAACCATTGAACAAGTGTAGTTTTCTATCCAAATTCCATTTTAATCCTTTGATATTCCACAAAGCAACATGGAAGACAATAAAAAGACAGAAACATAACATACAGGACCAGTTGATAATCAGCCCTTTGAGACTGCTCCGTCTTTCATAGAGATCACGATTTTTCTTTTACTTCAACACAAACCCTGCAATATCCCCAGACGGTGTAATGATCTCTGAAGGCTCTAATCAAAAACTGAATATCCACAGCTCCCTCGATTACAGAATTTCAAAACTTTACACGCTTTTGAATGAAGACATTTCTCATCTCAGTTTTAAATGGTCAACACCTTATTCTTAGACTGGGACTTTCCAGTTCTAAATTTCCCAGCCAAGGCAAACACCCTCCCCGCCTCTGTTCTATTAAACCCCATAAGAATATCATCCAATTCAATAGATTATGTTTCATTCTTTTAAAGGCTAGTGAATGTCAGCCTAGTCTTCTCAATCTCAGCTCATAGGACAATCTCCTCATTCGAGGAATCAGTCAATGCATGCCAATTTTCAATGCATGCCATCGAAGGCAAGGATATCTTTTTATCGGTAAGGAGACCAAACTTCTGCATTGTACTCCAAAGTCTTTCACAATTGCTCAAAGAATTCCTTGCTTTTTACTCAAATTGCATTGAAGGATTATAAATACTGATTGGCTGTCCGAATTGCTTGTTGTACCTCACTGATGAGTTTGTGTCCTCTGACGCAACCTGAAACTTTAATCATGTTATTCCCCATAGATGCTGTCTGACCTAAGATTCCTGCATTTTCTGTTTTATTGCAAAATAAAAGGGCTTTGATGTGAAAAGAAAAAAACTGGATGGGGGGGTGGGGGGAGGAATTATTGCTTCGGTCTTCCACTTTTGATTAAAACAGAAAGTATGGGAGAAACTCAGCAGATCTGGCAGTATCTGACAGTGAAACCGAGTTAGTGGTGAGTCCAGTGTGATTTTTCATTGCTATTCATCAATTCTTGTAGCAAACGTACATGTTTATACCTAGTAAGAACAGAACCAGGCTCAACTGTGATGTACTCTTTCCCCAAAGATGAGTGGTACTTCATAAAATTCATAAATGAATTACTGCTACGGAGCTAAGGTATCAGAGGGGAACCAATGCCAGTGTAACAGTGACCCACCAAGATGGAGGGCACAACACTTCAGCTGTTCACCAAATCTAGCAGATAACTTATGTATGAACACAACTGTGACTACAATGTACCAGATGTAATTTATCCAAGATAGATGACCTACATGGTGTATATACATTATTATGTGGTCATTGAACTTGAAAAGCTAGAAAAATGAACAGAAGATAATTTATTGTAATCTAAAGGATAGATTGCCCTGCTACGGAAAACATATTTCCTCACTCACTCACTCACCCCCCACCCTGCCATTATCCTTATTTTAAAAATTCATGAGTTAATTCGGTGCCATGTTAATACAATGTTGCTTAACAAATGATCTTCATTTATATACACAATATGAATCAATGTCACTAGCAAATCACATCATTAGGATTATATGTAAATTATTCATCACTCAATGTTGGGTCAAAGTACTTAAACTGTGCTATACCAGAACAAAGATTATCTTGCTTAAAATGAGTAAAATGAAGTTGAGAAATGTAGCTATTCATCGAGGCTAACACTTGATGAGCACTTTTTTTAAAGAAAGGAGAATGAAGAAAATTGTACATATAGGAGAGTTAACTAAACTTTCTAAATAAATTAACACTTGACGCAATACGAACACTGCTTCTCTTTTTGTTATTCTAGGCCCTCCTACAGCTCAAAAATCAAGCTGTTGCTTGCTAAGTGCTTTCAGAAAATCATGTTCTACCAGGCAATTCCCAAGTTCAGGAGCTGAAACAGTCTGTACATAATAGAATAGTTAACATTATAAGCCCATCCACTTTAGTGTGTTTTCTTTGACCAAAAGTGCAAGCTTTAGCAACACAAGCATGTGTCAAATGTTGTTCCTGCAGCAGACACCCCTTGACAAAGCTTTATTTAAAAAAATGTCACACTGATTCAGTAATGGATGTCATTCAGGACTATCAACCTGAAAGTGCAAGTGATTAATGCTGGAAGGAACACAGCCTATTCTAAGCATTTTCATTCGGGGGGAGATTATCACTGTCTGAGGTCTTCCTGCTAAAGTTAATTTGGATATTTAAGTTATCGAACCCTCCCGGTGCTTCAGACATATATAACTAGTATGTTGCATAAGCAAGAAATGCCTTGGGTTTTTACTTATTCGGTATATGCAGACTGCTTTAGTGATTATGTTGGTACATCAAGATTTTTATGAATAAAGAATATTTTTGAAATAAACAAACTGCTTTTCATTATCCCTTACATTGCTCATGATCCCAGATCAGACTATCAACTTTATGTTATCATCTGGTTAGGGAACAATAACCTTTACTTTATAAAGGGGTAAAAAGGTGAGCTCTGGGTGACTTACAAAGAGGACGAAGTGACATGATTCTACTGTTTTGAGCCAACAGCAATATTTCACTATACAAATTAGAACACCAATACATTCTACAATACATGTAAATACAGATAACAGACAGCGATCAAACACCCATCACAAAGCAAATGTGATTAGGATAAATCTCTCAGATTTATCAGGAACTACAGCTCCCATCAATAAATGAGACAGATTCATCAAATCTCATTAAACTTTACAAACGATCACAATTCTTCACTTTTCTTGATCAGGCCTTGAAACTTTCAAGAACTGTTGTATCATGGACCTCAACGATTGTTTTGGTTCTAGTCAATTACCCTCCTGTCCTAGGTACACACTCCACATAACTCTCTGCAGTATTTAATCATCAGCACAGCTCCAGCTTTTCACTGATAGCTAGCTTCACCAAGTCAGTTATGTTCCTAGGTTTTCCCAAAGCTCTAAGCTTGCTCAGTCACACAAAGCAAATTCTGTTTATAGGCTTTTCAACCCTCCCTCTCAGTAGCACTGAAATATTAAAGTTTGCAGTCTTCTTTCAAGATCCTGACAGCTTCCACCAACACAGGGCTGGCAAGTTCAGACTTCCTCAACACTCCAGGATGTCTTCTGAATCCTGACTTTATAAATATAGTCAACTGCTCTTGACTTCTTCCCACAAGGGCCACTGTTCGAATATTACGTGCAATTCTGGTCTCCTATCAAGAAGATGGTGTGAAACTTGAAAGGGTTCAGAAAAGATTTACAAAGGTTGCCAGGGTTGGAGGAGCTATAGGGAGGCTGAACAGGCTGGGGCTCAGGGATGACCTTAAAGAGGTTTATAAAATCATGAGGGGCACGGATAAGGTAAATAGACAAGGTCTTTTCCTTGGGTTGGGAGAGCCCAGAACTAGACGGCAGAGGTTTAGGTTGAGAGGGGAAAGATTTAAAAGGGACCTCAGGGAAATGAGCTGTCAGAGGAACTGGTGGAGTCTAGTACAATTCAACATTTAAAAGGCATCTGGATGGGTATATGTTTAGGAAGGGTTTGGAGACATATGGGCTGGGTGCTGGCAAATGGGACTAGATTGGGTTGGGATATCTGGTCAACATGGATGAGTTGGACCGCAGGGTCTGTTTCCGTGCTGTACATCTCTATGACAGCTAAAAATCAGCACTCTAGATTTTAAATTTGCCTCTGAATGCTTTGCAAAGATAACATGGCATCAATGAGCAATAAGTGTCTGATTAGAATATCCCATGACAACTCCGTGATTAATGGTCATCCCAAATATCACATATGACACGTCTGAATGTTGTCCAAAAGCAATCGATATATTTTTACGAACAGCATCATCTGTGATTACACATTAACTGCTGATGCATAAAACAAGGTTTAAAGCTCAAATTAGCCATACAAACCAATCTATCTAGGCCAGTTACACAATTTAAATTTCAAAACTGAACCAATTTAAAACACATTGGTGTCCTTTAGTAAAAGCCTCTTACCTCAAAGCATTTCACATTTGTCAGTCTAGGTTTATACTAGTTGGATCTGTAAAAGATGCCATAAAACCATAAACCTTACTTTTTATCTGTATGATTTTCTTCTTTTCAAAAAGGCTTTTACAACAAATCACGACTAAACAAAAGATAATTTAATTCCTCAATTCTGTAACCAAATCAAAATTATTAATCGAAAAATAACTCAGTCCAACACTGTCAGAGTGGAATGTTGCCACCTCTTGGAATTCATTAATTTGTAAATGCATTCTCACTGAATGTTGAACATGCATTTCATTACAATCTTTAACACATCCTCTGAAACAAATTGTATTTTGAGTAGGTTAGAAATCTTCGGTTGCCATCCAACTCCCATCCAGAATGCACCAGTTCCAATCATTCGCCACAACTATGCTCCATCACCTACAATAGTTTGACGATATTTGTATTAGATTCTCATGCTCAAAACATCTCCATGGTCTTATTTCTTCCCAATTCCATAATCATCTCCAGCTCTAAAATGCTCCAAGAAAAGTATCTTTGTATATCCTCCACTCACTTTGTCTCATCATTGATGCATTCAGCCACCCCAACTTTGACTTCTGGAATTTCATTGTTAAATGTCTTTGTCTCTCAATTTCTCTCTCGTTTTAAGACCTCACTGAGAACCTACCTCCATGACCAACCATTTTGTCACCTCTTCCAATGTCTGCTTCTTTGCTTCTGTATTAATCTGTGACTGGCCAAGCTCACATCATTGCCTTTGAATGTTTTGTTCCCTAACAGACAGTAGTTATTCTTCCTCCTTGGGGTTCAGTTAGCTGGTTGACTAGTCTGCAATGCTGAGTAATAACAACAGCAGAGGTTCAATTCCCTCTCTGGCTGAGGTTTCCATGAAGGACTATCCTTCCCAATCTCTCCTTTCACTGGAGGCATGGTGACCCACGGGGTAAACTGCCACCTCTCTCTAATGAGAGCAAAGCCCTTTGGTCTGCTAGGACTATGGTGACTTTACTTCTATTCTTCTTTACTGATGAAAAGCCATTTCATTTCCACAGATATAAAGTTGCCCAATGAAATTAGTTCATGAAGCCTCAATCCATTTCTAAATGGGTAAGACCACCAAAACCAAAACAACTCAATCACACATATATAATTTATATGGCAATATATATAATTGTATATAATTTATATGGCAATTGCATTTGAGAAATTAAGATGACAACTAGAGGTTCTGTATCACAAAACATGTGGGTTTATGTAATTAAAAGCTCTCATCCATCAAAAGTAATTGGGGATAGCACAACAAAATGTTGGTGGAGCAATCAAGTGCCATTAGCTAGACTGACATACTATTGAAATGCCAATGAGGGCTTTGTGATAGAATTGGTTCCCCATTCTGAGGCAGTAGCAATTTAATGCCTGAGGCAGGTACGCATAATAGTTCATAAACAAAACTATTTTGCGAAAAATTGACGAATTGTATGGTGCTGTCTTATGAAACAGGGGTCATCAATTCGCAAATAAAAATATTTAATTATTAGTTTGCAACTTGTGCTCATTTGAGATGTTAACCACAGGACCCAAACAATATTACTTCAGTTCCTTTCTTCGAATATGTTGCTCTGTGCATTTTGTAATGCAAACTTGGCATAAGCATTTCTTTAATATAATTTATTTTTCAAAAAGTTATCTCATGAACCATAATTAGTACCCTTACAAATACAAAGTAATGGTTACAACGATCAATTTACGTGTCCCAGGATATCATGGCATTGCTAATTAAAAACAAACGGTAGTGGGAGGAAACGGTCTTGTTTTCTCAATTCTTACAAACCTGGTTTTGATCAAATTTTGATGTTCCTTAGAAGATATTTTCAGCATTACTCCCAAGAGTTTCTTAGCTTGGAATTATTCTCTGGAGCAGAAGTAAAGTTTAGTTCCTATAGCAAGGACAGACATTTAAATGAACTACAGACTGCACTTTAGGTTTCGTGCACCACATCTTTTCTCTCTGAAAGCCAGTAATGGGCTTCAGGAAGCAACAAACATAGTTCAAACAGGTCTCCTGTGAATTAACTTAGACTGCACTAAAATTCCTGCAATGGTACAGTAATTGGGAAATTTTGCTTCGAGGTCCAAAACAATAGCATTCATCATAATTGAAAAAGCATACAGGTGAGGCAATAAGACGGAGGAAATTGCTACATGATTACACCTATTCTTCACCTTTTGATAGCCACATCATGCCCATAAAGATTGCTACAACCAGACATTGGGCATGGTCTCATACAAGATACCCCAAACCATTAAGCTCCCAGATGCGGAGGAACAAATTAACTCCCCAACTTTGTTCACCCACCCCCTCGGATGGTTGTGGCAAGGTTAACTTGGAAAAGATTCCCTTCCTTGTACGACCTTTCTCCCAGACCTAAATGAACTTGTTTTTAAAAGGAGCAAATTTAACCAAGCTTTATTGAATGAACATAAAAATGTTTGTTAATTACTAAACGTGACAATAATTAGACATCAGAAATAAGAGGCGAGTTAAAAAAGATAAAAGTTAAAGTTATCAGTTAAAAGTAAAGCTCATCCTTTCAAAGAAAAAAAAAATTAACAATGAGCTGAGACGAGAAAGAAGCCTGCCCTGCAACCAAATATTGTGTGGGTGTGCTGAAGTGCAAGGAAGTGGGACCTCTTGTCCCTTCACTGGGAGGAAGTCCCATTCTCTGGGGTTGCCAGGCTGCTCCAAAAGGACACAGCATCAGAGTTCAGAAATGTGCATTGCCAGCAAGCCCTTGGAGAATGAACAGCAGAGCTCAGAGTGAGACAATTCAGGTCTATTGGAATGGAAGCATTTTCCCATCTTCAGGAGTTGGGCAGGGATGGGCTTTAGTCCAGATGGACACAAAGTAAGGGGGAATTTATCTTGAAGGGAGTCCCTTGATGGGCCTCAAAACATAGCAACTCCCTTTTCTCCCGACCATGTTAAAAATTCAAACACTTCCACCAGGATGTCCACACCATTTTATTAAAAGACTCAAGGGGTGAACACTGTGTTGCCACATAGGGACAAAAAGATAATCTTGGTGAAGCAGCACATAGAGATCATCAGCCAGCAAAATCAATGGAACTCTGTCTCAAAAATATCTTCTCTGCAGAAGCTCAGCCATAATTTCACTTGAAAAACCTCCAACCGCTAGATCGTCAAAAAGCCAACCTGCAAAATCTTTCATCTTTAAAGTTTGATTCAGAGTACGTCTTTTTCTTCTTCCCATGCTACCATCTTAAGTGTGTGTTTCATCTCCAGAACCCATCCCCTCCTAGGTGGTGTGTGTTGTTTACTTTTCAGGTGTTCTCTAAATAATCATTTCTCCTATCTTTTGCTTTAAATTTCCCTGAAAACCTATTCCTTCAGGTATCACATTTAAACTTTAAAACACTCCTTCTATAAATGTACCTTGTGGTTAACTGTGAGGTGAGGCAAAAGGTGAAAAGATATCCTAATCTGTAACAATCTAACCAGCAAACATATCTAACCTACGAATATGTGCGGCACATAACTGCTACAGAAAGTTATATATTCTTTGGTACCTTCATCACAATTAGAAAAATAAATCTAATTATTGCAGTAATACATTCCTCCACACCTCATTAGTCAAAACGGTTTTCAATACATTGAATATTGTACAATACTCAATCATTTTTATTCATTTTACTTTGCAATTCAAGAAGCATCTTCCAAAATAGGAGGGAAATGCTGCCATGTCCCATGCTGTCGGTCAATCCCAGCAGCATTCAACATTTTGGAAGCTCAGAACTGCTATAAGGAAAAGAAAAGTTCATGCTATTTTCGAGAAAAGGAACCTCACAAAACATTCCATTAAATAATACAATCAGCAATTAATAAATATTATGATACACCCCATTAAGCTTTTAACCCATGGCACCTTGTAACAATCCACTGAAGGCAGGAAAAGATAAAACCTAAAAAAATTAAATGGATGATGGATGAATTTCAACAATCTTTTTCATTAGTAGGTGGCATACAATGTATTACAGACTATTTTTGCAGCATTTGTTGTTATACGGCTTCAAACGTATTCAACCACAGTTTTTCGGCTGAAGGTCCAAGAATCGTGCAAGAACTGAGGAATGCAATTCAGAAACTGCTGAAAAAGCTTTTGAGGTGAAAGCAACTAATATTACAACTTTCTTCTGTTTAAAATACTTGCAATGAATCTAATGTTTTTTACAAACACATTAAAATATGGAATCAATCATTCAGAGGTCTATGTATCCCAATAACTTAATACAAATAGGTAAGCGTAAATCAGTATTCAGCTCAAAATACCAAAGCCATTACAGATGATGACAAAGATTATGTCAAAAGGATTATTATCTTCTTCCTAAATACAATCAATTGAATACACTTGGTTTCAAATGTATCGAAAATAACATCAAATTGTCAACTAGGATAAAAATGGGCTACTTTTCATCAAATGCACACAATTTTGGGTACTCTAAGCGCACTTCTTCGGTTTACTCTTGGATTTTTCTACCACATGACATCAGCACTCAACAATTTCCCGCAAATTTGGGTAAGCAATGAACAATGATGAAGGGTACAATATACTTCCTTTCATACCTCAAGGTGCACAATCCTATTTTATGGTCATTCTGACAGCAAGAGATGCTCAACAGACAAACATCACTTTTTTTTGTTGCAAAGACACTGTCTTGGATCCTGCCTTACTAACAGAAACAACTGCAGGTTATTTTCATAATATAAACTATTGTGATCAGCAGTAGTATCTGTGCTCACCTTTAAACAATAACCTTGTTCTGTACTTTAAAGTTCAAGTCAGATACTTCAGGTTGGATTTTTGACCACAAAAGCTGACTGAATCTATATATAACGATATCTAAAACATGCAGCTCCCAAGTTCTGTCTCACTTCCTGATCAAATCTGGAGAAGCAGAACTGGAGAGCTGGCAAGATTACCTGGCCACACAGTGCAGCCAAGTGAAACTCATTAGATTCGCCCAGTTAGCAGAAACCAGTTTAGATCCCTGGAGGCAGACTGTGGACGGCTGACCAGAGAGCTAGCTTTTCCAGCAGGACCCCATATGCCTGCCTGGGTACAGGACCAGTCATGGTCACACCCTGCAGAGAAGATGTAGCCCCTCCCCTCCTCTGTTTACCACATTGCCATCACCTTCCATCCAGTAGCATTGGCTGCTGAATCCATGCTTTAAAATTTTAAAAATTCTGGAGAGAGGGACCTCCATCTTGAAACACACTCTATCTTATTGACCTTCAGTTATAGCCTGTGGCTCCTTGCAAACAAGAAGCCATGACGTGGAGGTGCCGGTATTGGACTCGGGTGGACAAAGTTAAAAATCACGCAACACCAGGTTATAGCCTAACAGGATTATTTGAAAGTACAAGCTTTCAAACAAGCCTCTTGGACTATAACCTGGTGTTGTGTGATTTTTTTAAACTCAAATTTCAAGTTTCAAGAATCTGGCTGCCATTCTGATTAGGACGTACCTCTGCCCTTTGACCACAAATAAATCCTCTTCTGAAAATCACAGCTAAGTAACAATTGCTCTGACCTATTTCTTGTGCTTGAGGGATGATTCAGCCCTCTACTTCAAACTGCAAGGGAGCCTAAGAGATATCCAGTCAGCTAAATAGCAAACATAGGTGTTCGCTTGATCCCAAGCTGACCGCATTAACAGACTGTGTCTGCAATAACACCAACTTGATTGCAGTGAGCCAGGACTCACGTTTACATGAACTTCCCAATTTTAAACAAAATAATTATGTGAATTTAAGTTCCAAAAATCCACAAATAGTTCTCTAGTTAGTACCAATCAGGTTTTCACACTTCATCAGGAAATTCTGTCTTCAGCCCAAACACAAAAGGGCTTTATTTGGGTGAGGGGATAATTATAAAATAGTGTAGCCCACACAACAAAAAGCCAAATCTCACCTAAAATATGTTATGAACCATCATTTTTAAAAATCACAAAATAAATCTGGATTTTCCCATTTTTTGGCAAGTGATTCTCCCCCCTCCCTGTGAGTAAGAACCACGGAGCCCTGGATACTACGTTGACTTTTCTCACACAAGCTACCGCTCTTCAACCCATTAATTATCCATCTGATCTCTTCAGCATTCATCTTGTGGAATCATGTGGTGGTGAGGAGGAAGAGTTTGCTGTGGCTGGCCCTTTGCAATGCGCATGCTGCTGATGCTGTATTTAAAGCCCAGCTTTGCTCCACTTCAAACACTGCAAGCCAGGAACCGCCCCTTCACACTGTAGTGCTCTCCACCATCATTACAGACACAGCCCAGAAGCTGCCAAGCCACTTCATCGACAGGGACCTGGGAGGTGCTGGCAGACGGGGAGTTAGAGACAGGGCCATCATTATTCCTGCTAATCAGTAAACAAAGCCACGCCACAAAACTCAGTCAGTCTGGACTGAGATAGCGGCCCACATCACTGCAGTGTCCCAGGTGAAATGCAATGTACAGCAGTGCAAAGAGAAGGATAATAATACTGTATATGCTCCTCAAAATTCAGTACCACCATTTTTTCTCTACTTCCCACCACTTACACTGGCCACTCAATCTAACTCTGCCACTGCACACTGCTCACACCAAGGCTGATGCACTATACCCTTTCACTATTGCATGCTTCTCCTCCACTCAATGGCTATCACCCACCTCATCCTCCCAAAACTACTAAACATTCTTGCCCTCTGCACTTCCTACTCACTCACTGGGGATACCTTATCTCCTGCTCCAGCTTCACCAATAACTGCTCCTTTATCCAATGTCATCATACATGGTCTCAGTCTTTGTCTCAATGCAGGAAAACTCACTCACCTCCAGACTGATGTCTTCACTGCGCTGTGACGGGTGTACCATGGACTGATGACACTTAATCTGTAGGATTTACTGTCAAACAAGCCCCTTGACAGATTGAGTGGTATCATATTTCCTCTTGACCCCAGTAGATGGCCCCTTTCACTATCAGACTTGATCATTTGGTTAAAGCATGTACAGTATGTTTGCAGAGTAAACTGCTGGCCCATGCTGAAGTTGTGACATTGACAGTGCCATACAGCAGCACGTCCACTCCGACTGTGCAGTGCTATGAACAAGCCGCTGGTTTTTCCTCTGCATTACATGGAAATGCAAGCCTCAGATGCCAGCAACCACCATGTTAGCCCAAAGTGATTGAGTGATCAGAAAGGAAGCTAGCAGCCAGAAGATGCATCCTGTGAAGATATCTGAAATGCATACACGTCTCTGTGTGTAAAGTGACCTGCTGTATGCAAGCCATAGGTGGTCCCATGATGTGGTGAGGCTGATGGTCTGCCAAGGTGTGGATGAAGAGTGAGGTATCTATGGAGCATGCAGGAATACAGGGCTGAACACACTTGGATGAAGTCCTGGTGAAGCTGGTGGAGAGCTCCTGGTGCCATGTTACTGCCCTGACTTCATCAGGAAATGGCGCTGTCTAGTTTCTCAGGGAAGGAGAAAAGAATTCGGATCTACATAGAAATGAATCAAAGCTAATAATAAGACGCAAATACACGAAATTAAATAGTCACCACTCATTAGAGAGATTCTGACCTCACTGAGAAGCCTCAAAGGGGAGTTCAGAAATATTTTTAACGATGTCAGAATGTGAATCTTATTCATTTTTGCCACAATTTTCCAACTTGTTCACCATTGCCAATGTTGCTCAAGGGAGTGGAAAATTCCACCCAAAGTATTTTCCATGCTGCACAATGATCATCATTCTCCACACATATGGTCCACATATCACTTGTACATTTGAACCAGATGAATTATATAATTACAAGACTTCGACATTTGAAAATACAACAGCTTGAAAAGTCAAGATAGCAATCGAACATTAATGTCCCAATTGCAGTATGATTATGCAATATAGTTTAAGCTTGGTTAAACAACATTAGACAGACTGCATTGTTTACTGACCACGAGTGTTAAATTGTACAGATATAATGGTAAGGGTTTCACATCAGGTACGCAGAAGCTGTGTTACCACTGGAAAACAAAATAATAATTGGTTGTCTGGAGAATATTGTAAGCTTGTTGAGCCTAAGAATCATAAAATGTTACATCAAAGAACAGACCACTCGGTGTGGCCAATATCTTTCCCATATGGCCATCTAAAATAATCCCACATTCACAATCACTTCCCATTTCCTTCAACTCTTCTTCCTCCTTCAGTAATTTTCTGATTCATTTTTAAAAGGTTCTCTACTCATTGCAACATCAATAATACAGAGCAAACAATTAAAGATTCAAATCAGTCTCTGTTTGAAGGGATTTTTCTTCTTTCTCCTTCCACTTGATTGATTTCTTTAACTTTTCATAATGCGTCATCCACTATAGGACAGAAGATATTATTTACCACATCATACTCCTACTCAATCTGCTTCTTCTCCATTTCTTTTATATGCTTCCTATTAGAAACTCATCTAAACGTGTAGTAGCTTAACAGCAGCAGAAACTGCATAAACTTGAAAAAAAAGGAACAATGCATAAAAAAAAACTTGCTTTTTAACAGCCTCAATCCACCAATCACTTACCATCCTACCCTCTGAACCTCTATCAGCCTCCTGCTGTCTGGCACCATGTGCAAACCCCCAATTTGGAGCAGTCACAAGGTTTCCATTTCTCCTGTCCTCATTAATTTATATTGGCCCGCAGCCTCAAATTCTTCAACTTCAAAAAGTTACCACCCTGTTGTTTGATCAAATTCTGGCCTTGCCCTTCCATACTTCAGTAATTTCATTCAAACACTCTGTTCTTGACTCCAACTTATTGTCCACGTATTCTCCCTTCATCTTGCCATGGGTGATTAGCCATCAGCCTCCTTTAAAGACACACTATGATCAAGCTTTAAACCTTAATTTTTCTTTGGTGCAATATCCATTTTTTATGTTTCCTTGAAGCAACTTGAGAGGAATGTTCACACAAAGGCAATGATATAAATGGAAAGATAGCTGCCTGTCTTTCTCAGCCTCTCTTTCTCTATCACTAATAGCAGTCAACAACTGATCTTTGTGACGAATATGCAGAGACAGAAATTGTTTTACCAGTGGGGTTGTGAGGCCTTGTTCTCAACAACTCACATTCAATTGTTTTCTTTACTCACAGCAATAGAACATTGCCCTACGTAAAAGTCTAAAACATTACAGCCTTCAGACAGAAGCTCATGTTTGCTAACTCCATCTTCTAAAGTCTATATCCTGAAAGTTGAATTTTTTCACAAAACATGACGAAAGCATTTGGGCCCAGAAAAGGTTCACGAGATTGGTCAAAGGGCTGGGGACCTTCACTTGGAGTAGTTGGGGTTGGTTGCTTTGGAAAAGGTTGAGAGGAGATTTGACAGAGGAATAAAGACAGAGCAGATTGGGAAAAACCCTTTGCTATATTGGAAGGGTCGAGAACAAGAGGGCACAAATTAAAGACAACAGGCAAAAGAAGCAATGGCAACGTGAAGAAAAACATTTCACACAGCAAGTGGGAGGATCTGGAAGCAGTGTCATGATGTCAGAGGCAAGTTCAACTGGCACTCGAGGGAATAGAAGCACACTTATCCAGTCTATCTTCAAACATCAGGCATGCCAATCAGGAATTAATCTGGTCAATCTTTGTTAGAATCCCCTTTAGGCAGAACAGCCTTCCTGAAGACCAAAACTGCACACACTACTCCAGAAGTAGTCTCTCCAAGGCCCTGCACAATTGCAGCAACACATTTCTACTCTTGTACTCAAATCCTCTTATTATGAAGGCCAAAATACCATCTATCATTCTTCTCATGTCGGTTTGCTTTCTGCAAATGGTATACAAAGACACCCAAGTCTCATTGCACCTCCCCTTTCCCAATCTCTTGTAATTCAAGCAATCATTTTCCTTCTTGCTTTTGCCAAAGAATGTAACTGTACATTTATCCAAATTATACTTCATCTGCTACGCATTTACCTCCTCACTCAAGCTTGTTCAAACCACACAGAAATATCTCTGCAAGCTTCTCACAACTCACCTTCCACCCAGCATTGTGTTGTCTACAAACCTGGAGATATTTCATTTCATCTAAATCATGAATACATATTGAAGAACAGCTGGGGAACCCCACTAGTCACTGCTTGCCATTCAGAAAATGACCCATTCATTCCTACTCTTGATTTCCCACCTGACAACCAGTTCTCTGTGTTAGAACACTATCTCAAATCCCATGTGCCTTTATTTTACATACTAATCTCATATGTGGGACCTTAATGAAGGTCTTCTGAAAGTCCAACTAAACCAAGTTCAACAGTCAACTCTAGTAAATTCCAATATATTTGTCTAGCATGATATGCCTTTTGTAAATCCATGCTGACTCTATCCAATTCTGTCACTGTTTTCCAAGTGCTCTGAAATTAAGTCGTGATAATGGACACTAGCATTTTCTCCACTGCCAATGTCAGAATAATTGATCTATAATTTCCTGTTTTCTTTCAATTCAGTTTGTTTAAAAAAAAGTAACGCTATATAAGGTCTCCTCCAAACCACAGGAACTGTTCCAGAGCCCACTGAATCACTGAAGATGGCCATCAGTGCATCCATTATTTTTGGGAATACAGAGAGAAGACTGAGGACTGGATCTAGGTAAATTGCTCCTATGGAGAGCCAGTGCAGATAATAACAGGTCTACCAAACTCATTCTGTGCTGTGGACATCAAACAGATAAAACTTCTTTAAGACATCATACATCACCCAGTTACACATGAAAGTTGTGGTTGACCCACTTCAAGGGAACTCGTGTGTTCTGCATGTAATAATTAGTTTTCCTGAACAAACTGCATAACTTTCAATTACATTTGATGTAAATGTAATTTGAACAGATTAGGCAATTGCCTGTATGAAAACAAAATTGAACAATTTGCACTCACTGTCAGAACGGTGCCCTGTGCTTTGTAATTAGCCTTATGCCCCATGTTTCACAACACTATCAAACAATTATTTAAAATCAACAATTATTTTTGGTTGAAATGCTACCTTTGAGTGACAGAAGTTGGCAGCAAGTAGGATCCTAAGCAGTAGGAGTAGATATAGGCCTTTCAGCCCATTGAGTCAGCTCCATCATTCAAAAAGATCATGGATGATCCCATCCTCCTCAATTCCACTTTCCTGCCCTTTCTGCATAATTCTTGATTCCTTTACTGATTAAAAATCTACCTGTCTGAGCCTTCAATATACTTAATGACCCTACCTTCTGTGGTTAAGAATTCCACAGATTCACAATCCACTGAGAGAGAAAAGTCTTCTGCAGCTCTCTGAGATGGGTGACCCCTTATTCTGAGATTGTGACTTCAGGTTCTAGACCCTCCTACAAGGGGAACAATCTCTCCACATCAATCCTACCAAATCTCCTACAAAGTCTTGTAATTTTCAATAAGGTCTGCTCTCATTCTTCTAAACTCTGAAAAGTTAGGAGCCCAACTTGCTCAATCGTAAGACAGGCCTTTCATACCCACAATTAGTCTTATGAACCTTAGAGTCATATAGGTCCATGGCACAGGAAAAGGCCTTTTGGCCCAGCAATTATGGACCAGTCAAAAACAACCAGTTAAGTAACCTAAGTATCCCATTTCCCACCATTTTGCTCATCGCCTTTTATGTCTTGGTATTGCAAATGAACATCTAAAAATTGTTTAAATGTTATGAAAGTTTCTGTCTCCATGACCCTTATAGTCAGTATTTCAGATTCCCACTATCCAGGTGAAAAACGTTTCTTCAAATCCCCCCTAAATTTCCTACTCCTGATTTTAAATGTCTCTCTCGTGGTCATTTACTCCTTCCCAAAGGGGAAATGATCCCTCTACCAAGGGGAAATGTTCCTTCCTTTCTACTCCATCTATTCCCCCTCAATTATTTTCTCCTGGACCAAGTCTTCTTTGCTCCAATGAAAATAACCCCAGTCTATCCAATCTCACTTGAAAATTGAAACCCTCTAGCCCAGGCAATGTCCAGAATCCTCTCCAGTGCAATCATATTGTTCCTGTGATGTAATTTTACCAATTTATTCCATTTCTTCTCAAAAGAGAAACAGGGAGTTCTCTTTTCATAACTAAAAATGAAACAAGGACATGAATAATAAATCAACAATAATAAAGGCCAAGACCTTATAGGGTCAAGAGTCAGAGTGGCAAAGAGGCTAGGTGCACGACAAAATAAGCCATACCTGCTGAATCCCTCAATATTCCGACAAGACTCAAGCCAAGGCACCTTGCTTGAACAGGGTCAAGAGTCAGAGTGCATTCAAGGCTACCACACTTCAAGCTTGGAAGTTAGATGTTAACATCAACTGCTGTGAAAAGTACTCAGTTGAGTACCAAACTATGTTGCAGGGATCACTGCTATACTGATGTGTTTGGAAAAAAGATCAGTCATCTAAAAGGGACACAGGAAGAATCCAAACTCTTGGCAACAGATCAGACAATTTGAGGAAAACTTGCCAACTAACCAGGGGCAAGCTACTGTATGGAAGCAAAGGGAGAGGGGAAAGAGATTTTTACAAACAGAAATCTATAGGTTTCAAACACTGTGCATTTCTCCTTATGCAGTTATTTAAACTTTCTACTAATCAAGAATTAGTATTTTGGAAGAGATTCTCCAGGATGTGCGCATATAACTTCCAAACACCAAATTTATGAAAGGAGCAGAGTTTTAACCCAAGGCCAGAACAAAATTTACAAAATGCTGGCAACTATTCATAATTGCTTACACATATGAAGTTAGGACTTTTGAACCTCATTTGCAAAACATCTATAAACTGACACAAAGTTTTTATTTTACAGATCTCTCACACCTTGGTTTCAGATAATCCTGTTGTCTGCTTATGAACGGAGAGGAAAGGAAACACGAATTAATCTCATTTTCTATCACAAGTTGGATATGCTACACGTGTTGTGTGCTGAGTGTGTCTGGTGGCGTGTGGGGGTTTCAATCAGGTGTTGTAGGAGAGGAGAGTAAGGGAGATAAGGGTATGGTGTTCGGAACTGAAATCCTGACCAAACATAAATTACTTTGAATACATTCTTCTAAAAAATGGAAGAATACTGTGAACAAAAAAAAATCCTTCATTAAATAACTTCCTCTTGTATACTTTGCAAAGTTTAACAACACTGATCATATCAAAATGGTGGCTACAGAAGCAAAGAGGCTAGGTGCACGACAAAATATGCCATACCTGCTGAACCCCTCAATATTCCGACAAGACTCAAGCCAAGGCACCTTGCTTGAACAGGTGCTTAAGTGTAATAACATCCAGAACAAAGCTTGAAGGAGGAAAATCCCTGCCCTTCAATTCAATGTCAATATCCATCTTCTCCACAGGGCCTCTGTTATAGATTGCTTGCTGCACTCAACCTTGTTGCAGAGTTCATAGTTCAAAGCCACCTCCCAGTGACAAAACTCCCATTGCTATAGAAGGAACATGACTTGCACATTTCCCTGTAAATTTGCCTCTGCCAGATACCACTGTTGTAATAATGATCCTACATTTCCTTTGCAGCGCCATCATGAAAAGAAATGTAGCTGTTTAAGGAGAAGATTCATTACTGAACATTTAGAAAAGCTAACTGTGGACAATCGGTGCAAATCTTACATGCACCTCCTACATCAACTGCAAAATGAAACATTTTCATCAACGGCACATGTGGTGTCTAATTGCCCATGTTATATCTAATTTAACGATTAAGACAGTAATCTTCTCCAGCTCTCCAGGAGCAATCAAATTGGCTGCGTGGCACACACTGTTCCAGATTTGAACCTTCTGGTGAAATTCTCCAAAAAAGGCATTCCTGCCCCTATCAATTAGGTATTTGTTGGCACATTCAGTTAAGGAAACTGTTGAAGAGAAGGCTTCAAACTTAATTTTAAGTAACAATTTGGTTTTAATTATGTTTTACTTTACAAGCATGCTTGCTTACTTAACTATTGCTGTAATGTACATATTTTACTCATTTGTGAATGCAAATTCCACAGAGCTGGGCTCGATTGGAATTGGCTCACTTATAAATGGCCAACTCTTCATTCCCACCGGACTCAGTTACAAAGTGCTCCAGTTCACTTTCTGATTCAGTAACAGGTCTGGGATCTGTTACCAAGCTATGTCATTTCCTCTTTCCATCCCTCAGGCATATTTTCTGAGGGAACGCAGGTCTGGTTACAGTACATCAAATGAACTTAATGGAAGGACTGTACAATTGAATTGACCTCAAAGGCAGTGGGAACGCTTCCAACATGGCCCCAAAGCAGTTACAACTCAGAACCAGATTAACTTAGAGAGCAACTCAAGTGTATACAGAAATAAAATTCCTCTTTAACTCTCTTAGTTTGGTGCATGAAACAACTTGATTGTTTTTGCATTTAAAGCTCAGGTCTGAAATGGAGGTAACTGTAACTCCCAAAGTAAAAATTAAAAGCATTATTCACATGGAGTCTATTGCTGCTATTTTTTTCATTATTGCACTTACCTATATTACTTTTGTATGCTAATACTCTAACTTCCCAAGGCACTTTTTTGCCTTGTGCTTTTTGAACTGGAGTCTCTATCAGTAAGTGATGATTAATCTGGCATCCAGGAATAAAGTCACCATCAATTTCAAAACTAGATTAGGGTTATGGATGAAGGAAGAAAGATAAACTAAAACTTTAAATTCCTTTCCCTTACTGTACAAAATCAGTATTTTCTTTGGAAAGACAGATCTATGTTTCCAAGCTCCCATTAGTACGTGGTCTATTTACAAGGACCAGCACAGACACACACACGATTAAAAATACAGATTATTTCTTCACAATCTTACACATAAGTCTGAACACTGTGCCAATCATATTTCACATGTCTAGCTCATTGTAGGAAAACAGATTTCACAAATCTGGTGAAGGAGCAAGTCTTTACCAATTTTGAATTATCATTTAGAAAAGTTCGGATAGCCGGAATTAGACAATAGGATTATTGTAGGATTTCCTTGAAGTGACAAAGGTTCAGCAGATCAAGAAGTTAGACATTTCTGGTTTTCTGATCAGTTTCTTTACAGACGGAGTCGGATTTAGGACAAGCTGTCTTGGAATCTATTACAAACTTTACAGTCTCCAGATTCTTAAAATGCAAAGAAGATACTGTCTACTCTGCAGCTTTTGCAGCTTGAGATGTTCTTCTCAACTGTCCCCAAGGAACTCTTCCCAACTCAACTCGGCTGCCCAACTCTTTTCTAGGCTTCATATCGGAGCTTATTCTCTCCAGCTGGTTTTGGTCACAAAAAAAGAAACAATACTCATATCATCCAACCAGGAATGTTTGAAAATCTAAAGCTATTACTGCACAACTGCGGATAGATGGTGGTCTTCCACACTTGTAGATAATAGGTTCTTCTTTTGTTAAGTTGCAAGTTTGGAGACAATGGAGATGTTTCCAGGTGTTGAATAATAGGGCCTCTGGTGAGAAATTTGGGAAAATTAGGATGTGATGTCAAGCTGGGCCCCTCTCATTGTTGAGAACTGAAAGTTGTTTTAATAACCAAATCCCAAATGCTGAAAGAAGATTCTTGCTAGTGAGCAGTGAGATGCCTAGTAACCAGGATAACAGCTGGCATCACCCTCATTACTATCTAATCTCACTTCATTAAAGTTCAGGCTCTCATTCTCCAAACAGAAACAAGACATTGGGAACTCTCGATATTGAAGTCAAAGCAGATATCTGGTGACTCAAGCTCGCCTACTGCTCCACCAGACCTCCACTGTGGACTCCTAACACAAACACCCCAGCGGCTGCATGTGCCAGACATCCAAGAGAAACCAATTATGCTATGCATCTGCTGTTTAATTCTGTATTTTGGAATGCACTGCACTCTTACTGCTGCAAAGATGCTTTGTGCACAGAGTCATGCATCTCGGTGATAGATTGGAACACAATGCATCTCAGGGCAGCTCACTCACTCCCCTCACCTTGTCTATCTGGAAGCTCACAGGATCCTTCTTTTGCTTTTGTGCATTGGCTCCTTAGCTAGACTTTCAAGGGTCACTGTACTTCTGTCTTGTCTTGCTCTTTATCACAGATAGAGCCCTGAAGCCTGTCATGACTAACCTCAGTCATCAGTGATGGAGGTGGACATTAGGCTGCCTGGCACAATACTACATCAATCTCATGTGCCAAATACACAGCATGAGCTGCAAGCAACAGCCATGGCTCAAAGTCTAAGGAGAGTGGTATTTAGTCAAGTCTAGGAAGATGCCCTTTGGTCAAGAGGTTCCAGCACAGTAAGTCAAATGCAACCTCCAGTATCAATCCAATGGCTTATAGTCAGTCTGTATCTCCACAGGTGCGGTCCCAGATTTTAACTTCCAGAATCAAGGAGGACAAGGAGATGAATACCCGTCCTGGTTCTTCCAACCCAATTACAGGCCATTTCCACCTGCAATGAGAGAGAGAAAGGGAGGGAAGGACAGTGCCTGGCACAGCTGTTTGTGCTGTATAATGAGAGGAAAAGTGGGGAAGTGGCCCAAATGAGGGAACAGGCATCTCAGGAGGATGCAGAGTTCACAGTGTGGGAAGTTTGGGAGAGATACAATCAGATAAGGGGTGATGTTGATGGCAACAGTAATAGTGGTAAAGTATGAGCATTGCTAGATGTTGGGTGCAGTAGAGATAGAGTGAGCGTGACACAGCTGAGAAGATGGTGGTACTTACTCTGGCAGAACAGAAAGGTCAGTGACCTTCATTCTACATTGTGTGGTGTTTCTCCAGATTGTGGATGCCATACAAACTCAGATAGCAACTAAGAACCTGTTGGCAGAGTCCGATATCATAGCCTTCCCTGCCAACCTGTGGGAAGAGGAAGACTTCCTCTGCACCACCCCATCAAGCAGCATCTCCAGGTCCCTATCCACTAAGCAGGGCACCAATTTCCCCTTTTTGAAGTAAACTTTGAAAAGGGCAACTTTAGATTTTACAAAGGGGTGCTGTCAAAGAATGTCCATTCAAGAGGAAGTCCCCCACCCTGGATGACTCAGCTAGGAAAACTGCAGCAGATGGAAATAGTCAATGTTGAGGCTGCAAAGCTCACCTGACTCTTTGGCAGCCTTCTTCAAACCTTGCATAAGTTTTTAAAAAAGGCAATTTCAAAAGCTTCACTTGTTTGAAGTTATGGATAGGACATGCCCTCACTGGCATAATATTAG
This sequence comes from Chiloscyllium plagiosum, assembly GCF_037043375.1. Lineage (NCBI taxonomy): Eukaryota > Metazoa > Chordata > Chondrichthyes > Orectolobiformes > Hemiscylliidae > Chiloscyllium > Chiloscyllium plagiosum. The sequence continues at coordinate 23,045,358 of NW_028270162.1, read as the reverse complement.
ACTGTCATTAACTCAAAAACCATCCCATAACAATTGTTGAAATTTTTGGCAGCACTGGTATCGTCCTACGTTCCTTTCAAATATAAGAGTCAAAAGAAAAGTACATTTATTCATTGGGCAATAGCGTGTTCACTTAAGGAGTTGGAGTTCCTGCGATAACATTCATTTTTTACATGCATGTCCTAATATGGAGCTGGTAGGGGTTCCCAAATTTCTTCTTGGCATACAGCTGACCAGAAACCCCTCCCAGTCTACTATACGTGCATGGTGGAAAGATGTGCATGTTGACTCACAATCTGCTTGGTTCACGTTACATACACACTTTCTTTGGCTATCAAATCCTGGAGTGAGTCTCAGCTGGAGCTTCTGGTTCAGAGATAGGGATGCCATTCGCTGCACCATTCGGCTTCCATTCATTGTGTAGCCATTCTTAGGTAGGCAACGTATCAAAACATATCAGAGAGAGAACAGGGGTTCTCAAATCTTTCGGCGAGAGAAATTCTGCAAACAATAACAGGCAATGTAGAACATAGTTCTCAAAATTCCTGAATTAGAAAAAGGATGAATCAACAAAATAGATTGAAATGGTGAGGAAATATTTTCAAAAATTATCTTGAAATGTTTACCAAGCATGTAGTAACAGAAATAAATCTATTGTCCTTTTAATGTCCTTATTATAAACAAGGAAATCATTAAACTTACTGGAGACTTGAGGGTACATTTACTTTGAGCATTGCTATTGGAAATTAGCTCGTTCTAAAAGAGAGTGTTCGACACTTCGACAGCAATGCCAACATAGCTGGATCCTGACATGTAACTACAGCCTCTGGTGATATGTTACTCTTGTATACGCAGATTAATTTTGAAAAGTATTTCAGTCTATTTCACTGTTTAAACTGAATCTAATGTCAAACTTTATCGAATAGGAAAGAGGCCGAAATAACAGCATACGGTGTTAGTGAAAACTCAAATAATGCAAATAAATAGTGTTCAACCTCGGAATCTTTATAATCCTTTCAAATGACACCAGAATTATTTTGCACACCTTTTAAAATATATTTTTCCCCACACATTTGCACCCCCTCCCCTTGAACTATTGTCAAAAGTAATGGCAATCTGCTCGATGAACTCCAATTACGTCAAGTTAGGACAGCTGCAAGAGGTCTTGCTTGACTTACTTGTCAATTTTGCCTCCCTCGCGGAACACAGGGCAGTTAGCTTCTACTCGACACCTTCTTAGAGCCACATATTGAAATTTCAAAAATGAAAACAATGTGGGGGATCACAAGCACAGAATTATGAGAGATTAGTCCATATGAAATGTGACCACAGACTAAACAGAACCTCCTGTTACTTCAACTTCTGACTAAGACACTCAGTGAATGATATGAAATACTGCAAATAAGTAGTCTTTTCTGCAATAAAATATTCAAGCACCTACTTGAATTCCTCAGTTCACAACCAACTTTTGATGTATTTTGATTTTTTAATTTAAATTTGTCATCATGTAACATCAAGCACTCTAAGGGCAAAATTTTCTATTTCCTGGAGCAGCGTGAGCAATGCTGTGAAAACTGGGGAATATACAGGAGTAATGAAAACTCTCAATCTCAACATTGAGAAAAAAAAGTTTCAATTTCTCCTTAAGGTTTAAAAGAAGAGTTTTGTATCTCACTAATGAGCAGTGACCACCTCATGTCCAAGCATTCATATCTTATTATTGTTTAATTCCAAATGACTTCCGTGCAGTTCCCAATTCTCCTCTCCTTCCTAGGGAAACTACACAACACAAATTCCCAACTCAAATGTCAGAGAGGTTAACTGGCAGCAGGAGCTTGCTGCTCAATTCTCCAGGCCTTTGGAGAACTCCACCCTCTCCACAATTTCCCTGCATGCTCCCTGGACACCAACTGCTTGGAGACATATGTGGACACGTCACCAAACCTCCAGCCTCGCCACACAATCGTGGTACTTTTGGATCAAATTTCATACCACTTCAGCCATTCACTAGGAAGATTAGGGACAGACTTGCACGCTTCTCCAGCTCACAGGGACTAGTGCATATTGTGTATCGACACAACCTCACTTTCTTAGTGCTCAATCGCTCTGCAATTGGATATTTACCAGTCTCTGTGGCTTACACTGCTTTTTCACTGGATAGTCTCTTCAGTCTTAACTTACATGTTGCCAGCCTGTCTTTTTAGCACAGAGGGAGAGGCAGGCTGCATGTCACAGTTCGATGCAATGTACAGTCCAGTGGGTGAACATACATGTGCCAGATTACTCACTGCCTGTGCTTCAACCAAATAACCATATCAACTTCAAAGAGGACCCATCCTTAGCCGCATCTCAGGGTTTCACCACATTCCACTAAGGGACTCATCTGATTTCTGTGCGAGAGTTTGCCACTGTCACTCAGGTGCTTGGTCCTACTAGAATCTGGGGATCCATGCCCTTGCAGTCTGGGGATTGGGTCATATCAAGATTAGAGTGGTGCTGGAAAAGCACAGCAGGTCAGGCAGCATCCGTGGAGCAGGAAAATCAATGTTTCGGGCAGGAGCCCTTCATCAGGAATAATCTTGACTCTAATCTCCAGCATCTGCATTCCTCACTTTCGCCTATTACGTCATATCAGTCCTGTTAGTAAATTGCAACCAGTCTGGGGACTAGAGGTACACATGTCAGGGTGCTGTGGAGACATCAGTTCAGAGCTAGGGCAGTTTCATTTGGCAGTGTGCTGCCAAGAGGCAGCCAAGAATATTCCTGATGACGGGCTTTTGCCCGAAACGCCGATTTTCCTGCTCCTCGGATGCTGCCTGAACTGCTGTGTTTTTCCAGCACCATTCTAATCCAGAATCTGGTTTCCAGCATCTGCAGTCATTGTTTTTAACCTAGTGTGCTGCTAAGTCAGTTCTATAGGGGTGGGCCATGATTCATCCAGGATGAGTGGACATAGCAGTGCATTGTGTATTACACAAGATACCACACTGATTCAAGTGTCTATCTCCATAACAGGCTGGCTGTATGGTGATCTCTCCTCCTCTAACAGTTGGCTGATTAAAGGACAGCCTTCTCTCCCTCAGCACATCCATCTGCACCTCCTGGTGAAAGGAAGGATGAGCTTTCCTTTGTGAACCATGTCCTTGACAGTAACATTAAAGCATCAGAGTGAGAGGAGTGCTTCCTGCCTTGCAGCACCTGAAGTGCAAGGGAATTGAGGTTTAAATATGGAGTTAGCAGTGGGAGTGTTACAAAAATCCAGCAGCAGTAGAAAATTCTGCCTCACCAACTGTCCAGGTCCATGGGTCAAGAGTTGAAAGGTCAGTTGCATAATGAATTAGCTGAACAACACAAGGTTTCATGAGGAAATCCAATATGGATAACGAAATGGGTTCCATGAACCTCCCTCAAGACAACACTGACAAAAACAAAAAGGGAAAGTTCAGGCTTAAATCATGAATAAACTCATGGATTATAACAGAAGTTCATTCCTGGGGTTCATACTTTCCTCGTAAATACTTTCTGACGCACGCATTAATATATTTAAACATGTAGTTATTGCTGACATTTGAAAAATTATTTCTTTGCTGATCTCATTTTTTTTGTTTCCTAAGAATTTGATCTTAAACATCTGTACCTAGGTAACTTTATACCTCGGATGGTGCTGTAATGTGGCAACTGTAAACTTTTCACTGTACTCATTTGAGTACAACTGACAATAAAGCTAATTCAATTCAAAATATCAATATTATAGAAGAGATTTCCTGAAACCATCTAAAGAAAACAGAAGCATGATTTCAGACTTCAGATTAACTGTCCAGGGGTGTGGGGAAGAAATCAATATCATCCTTAATAGGCATTTACTTGATGTTAGGTGCCTCAATAGAGACAAGTCAGCAGGTTCAATCACTACCATTTATCTCTAGAGGAACTGGGTTTGTACATCCTAAGGGATAATGGCTCAAAAGATCATTTCAATCAGTTGGTTAAGGGTCACATCTTTGATGAGTTCTGAGAGCTTTAGGCCAATCCCTGGAGTAGACATATCCATGGTACAATGCTGCTCCAATTAAGCAGTTTTATTTATAAAACACCTGGGTTAAAAGCATAGGGAAAGCAAGCGTTGATGTGCACAGGGGAAAACACATACTTGTTCAATATCGGATTTAACAGCTCTCACAGAGTGCAAAGGGTTCAACATTACAACCAATCCGACAACAGACTGCCCTGAGCAGAGAAGGATAGCTCCTATACCTGCATGAAAATTTTTGTATTGACTGGAAGACAAGTCAACTCGCCAACCTCATCTGTCTCAGCTTGTCACAAGCAAGATGACAAAAGTGGCATTAATTCACTGAAAAGGTAAAAGTAAAATGAATAAGTCAACCTGCTTCAATATCGGCTTAAACTAAAACTCTTCACATTAAACTGATCTCAGTCATTGATTAATCAAAGCACCCAAATACAAAATAACATACGGCATCATATTGCTCAAGTGTTTTTCCACAGATGCAGGATATTTTCATCTCACCATCACATTTCACTGAATTGTTCATAATACAATTTCGTTGATGTGCTTCACAATCCATCTCCGGTCACAGAGGGAGTGAATAGAAAAGGTTGTGGATAGGTTGCCAATCACGTGCATCGCACTGTCCTGACCGCATTAACTTTCTTTAATGCTGTTAGAGCTGCATTCATGCGTGCAAGTAGAAATTTTTTCATCACTTTCCTGAAAAAATGTCAATCCACCACCTTAGGAAGCCAATTTTAAGAAGTTTGAACTCACTTTTAATAAATATGAAACTATTTTCTAAGTGTACGATCAATACTTATTAAATTAAGTCACAATTATTGAACCACTTTGTAAACTAAAACAAAAATCTTGGGTTTTTCTACATCTTACAAGAGGTTTTTGTACTTTTCAACATCTATGCGCCCAAAATGAACCAGCTTATTTTTTAAAGCTTACATTATTCTATATACTTGACTTTTTTCCCTAATGATGTTTAATTTAGTCTGCAGGTTTGGACAATTTTATGGGCAGGACCTACTTCCAGCACGATCACTTTAGAAATAATCAAAAGGCTCGGAAACAAAAGCTGCACCAAACAAACCATGATAACAAAACATTATAGGACTTTTTGTATCGATTACACGAACATTGCCTCAAGTGCACCAAGCAGCAGCACAATCAAACAAAAATTCCAGGCTTACATCTTTATGCTTCGTAGAGTTAGTATATATGCTTTGTTCAGAATTACGCTTGTATGAAATACAGAAGAAGTCTGTCTAAAGCATTGGTATTAGTAATGTGCAATCGATGGCACTGCCCCACTCACCTATTGTACTCTATGCTACTTTCTCCCCACCCCCACCCTCCTCTAGCTTATCTCTCCACGCTTCAGGCTCTCTGCCTTTATTCCTGATGAAGGACTTTTGCCCGAAACGTCGATTTTACTGCTCCTCGGATGCTGCCTGAACTGCTGTGCTCTTCCAGCACCACTAATCCAGAATCTGGTTTCCAGCATCTGCAGTCATTGTTTTTACCTGCCTGACATATAGCCTTCCTTAGCCTACTGCATAGCTTCTACTAATGAAAAATGAGCATATTTTCCATTTCTTATCATTGCCAGCAGTTTACCAATGTAGATGAAGTGAATATTACGTGACTGCTACAATAACCAGCAGTACAATTATAATAAAGCTTGCAGATGCTAGAGATCTGAAACAAAAACAGAAACAGAAATTGCTGGAGAAGCCCAACAGGTCTGTCCGCATCTGTGAGGAGAAAATGGAATTAACATCCAGTCCAGTAACTGCATCAGAACAGGTTCATCAGAAGAGTCACCAGACTCAAAATTTTACTGTTTTCTCCCTGAGACATCACCAGACCTGCTGAGATTCTCCAGCAATTTCTGTTTTCACAGCAATATAATTACTATGCTTTTCCGAATAATTATATTTTTGAAATACAGACTCACTGGACAGAAAATTGGAGTGGAACTGTGGATCAATCTTTAGCACTGCTGCCACACAGCACCAGGGACCCAGGTTTGATTCCAGCCTCGGGCGACTGACTGTGTGGAGTTTGCACATTCTCCCAGTGTCTGCGTGGGTTTCCTCCGAGTGCTCCGGTTTCCTCCCACTATCCAAAGATGTGCAGGTTAGGTGAACTGGCTGTGCTAAATTGCCCACAGTGTTCAGAGAGGCACAGGTTAGATGCATTAGTCAAGGTAAAAGATCTGGGTGGGGTTACTCTTCAGAGGATCGGTGTGGACATGTTGGGCCGAACGGCCTGTTTCCACACTGTACGGATTCCATGATACTAAGCACTTGCTTACTATAACCAATCCAAAAACTCAGACAAAAATACAAACTCTGGTCTTGTTTTACAATGAAGTAAATGTGCTATTTTGCCAAGCGTGACTGGATGGGCCCATGAGGCATTGCTTTTTAAGATGCACAATGACATATTACAGCTGACCAGATGGCAGATGGTCATGCAGTCACGGTTCAGTCCGCCCACCTGCAGCCCCCTCCTCGCCATTTATTAAGAATTCAGTCCCTAAACCACCATGTAATCAGCTGCAAAGAAAATCCTGCAAGGTTTAAAATCACAACACCGTACAAAATTAAAGAGGTGTCCAAAAATGCAGTGGTTTGAATGGCTTTGCACATTACAGTGCATGTGATGAGAAACCTGGTGGAGTGTCCAGATCATGTAATGAAGAAGCATTAAGCCATTGTAAAACTCAGTATCTATGATAGAAATATGAGGCCCAAACAAAGTAAAAAAACGTACACACTAATAATTTCCCTTTGGTTTCTTTTGACTCTATAACGTATCTTGCCCTCAAGGGAAAAAAGAAAAATTTGTAACCAGTTGCCAATCTGGAAACATTTCCCTCTGCAACAATTAGCCTGTTAAGTGACAGGTCCCAATTATAAAAAACTGCAAACAGAATACAGAATATATAAAATAATGTATTTGATGTTGTACTCTGTCATCAGTAGAATATTTGTACATCTACTGTAATTGGTGTTGCGAGATAGAATTAGCTATTCAGCTGTCTTGAACACTGAGGCAGCAGATGTGCCACAAGAGAAGTGTGCAATCAATGGGAACATAGAATTGGAAAAGCAAGCCCTGGACCAATTCCCTGCTGAACTTCAATGCAGTATCTCTGCATTTAGTAAGCTAATTCACTTGAACTATTTCTGTCTTTTAACCTAGATACGTAAACATAATGCAAATATGTTTAAATGACTCATTACCTTTGGAAACTTTGCTACAGATTGTTAATTAACTGGAGGAAGACAAACTTCACAACAGTGCAGCAGGGCATGCCAGAAGTAACACCGAATATACCTAAACACAAGGTGTCAACCTGGTAAGGCTGCCATCACAGGACTAGATGCATGCCAAACTGCAGAAGCAACTCGAAATAGACAAGGTTAGATCACCTTGTCAACCAATGATCTGATCAAAATTCTGCAATCCTGTCCAGATATGGTGCTCAACTAAACAATTGACTGGAAGAGGTATTTGTGGAGTCACCTACATCTTCAATCACAATCAAAAACAGAAATTTTTGTACAAACACAGCAGGTCTGTCAGCATCTGTGGAAAGAGAGCAAAATTAATGTTTTAGGTTCAGTGACCCTTCTTCAGTCTTGGTTTTGGTTTATTTTATTCAGTCAATTTGATTCAATCCATGCAATATCAAGAAATGGCTGAAGGTACTGGATGCTACAACAATAACAGCTTTAACAATACTCCAGAAACAGTAGTGAAGACTCACTCCACAGAATTAGTCATTCCCTTACCTAACTCACTACAGTCAGAACATTGGCATCTACCCAGCAATGTGGAAAATTGTCCCCAGTATGTCCTGTCCTCAAAAACAGTATTTCCTGATGAAGGGCTTATGTACGAAACGTTGATTCTGCTGCTCCTCAGATGCTGACTGATCTGCTGTGCTTTTCCAGCATCACACACTCAACTCTGATCTCCAGCATCTGCAGTCCTCACTTTCTCACAATTGCAACCTGCCAATTACCATTCTGTCAGTCTACTCTCAACCTTCATAAAAATATTGGAAAGAGCGTTTGAAGATGCTATCAAGCAGTGATTATCAGCAGATAATCCATTTACTGACAGTTGGCTTGGGGTCCACAAGTGCATTTCATTACAGATATAAGAGCTAAACTCCAAAAGGTAAGGGGAAAGTGACAGCAAGCATATCTTGAATACCAAGAATACCTAGTAAAACTTAAATCACTGAGAATTAAGGTAAACTCTCTGCTGGGTGGAATCATTCCTCGCTCAAAGGAAGATGGTTGTGGTTGTTGGAGGTCAGTCCAACTCCATTACATCTCTGGAGTTCCTCAGGGTAATGTACTACTTCATCTTCAGTTGCTTCATCAATGATCTTAAGAGGGATGTTCGTTGATGATCACAGAATGTTCAGCACATTCTTGACTCCTCAGATACTGAAGCAGTCAGTGCTCAAATACATAGACATCGTGCAGGTTGCAAGTAACATTCGTACCAGGCAAGTGCCAAGTCATGATCAGCATCAACAAGATAGAATCTGAACCGCCCCTTGATGACCAATGTCATCATTATCACTGAATCCACCAGAATTGACATCCTGAGGGTTAGTTTCAAGCTGAAATTAAACTGGACAAACCACACAAATACTGTGGCCAGAAGAACAGTTTGGAGTGTAGAAATTCTACAGCAAATAACTCACCTGTCCCTTCAATGCCTGTTCACCATCAACAATGCATAAATCAGCAGGATGATGGAAAACTCTCCACTTACCTGGACAGGTGAAACTCCAATACAAGATGATCAACATCATCCAGGACAAAGCAGTCTTCCTGATTGGCATCCGAATCATCACCTCGAAAATTAACTCCCTCCACCACTGATGCACAGTGGCGATACTGTATACCATTTACCAGCTGCACTTCAGCATCTCACCCAGATCTTTTAAAAATACATTCCAAACCTGTGGTCTTTAATACCGAGAACAACAAAGGCAGCAGATGCATGATAACACTCCCACCTGTAAGTTTTCCATCAAGTCACAATGTCCTGACTTGGAATTAGACTTGAATCACTTACAGTGTGTGGAAACAGGCCCTTCAGCCCAACAAGTCCACACCAACCCTCCGAAGAGCAACCCACCGAGACCCATTCCCCTACATTTACCCCTTCACCTAACACTACGGGCAATTTAGCATGGCCAATTCACCTAACCTGCACATTTTTGGACTGTGGGAGGAAACCGGAGCACCTGGAAGAAACCCACGCAGACACGGGGAAAATGTGAAAACTACAAACAGACAGTTGCCTGAGGTGGGAATTGAACCCAGGTCTCTGGCGCAGCGTTTCCTCACAGTCACTGGATCAAAGTTCTAGAATTCTCTTCCTACCAGCACAGTGGGTGCCCTATACTTGAACAACTGCATCAGTTCAAGAGGCAGCTCTCTATCACCTCGATTAAGGATTTGCAATAATGCTTGCCTAGGTAGTGATATCTATGAATATATTAGAAAAAGGACTGAAACATAACAGATAAAGAGTAGCTGCCTGATAGTACTAACAAAAAATGGACAAGTTGTAAGCATCCTTCCTAGATTGTAGAGGAAGGAAGGATAGAAATTGCAAATGTCCTAGCTACAGTCTTCCAATCCTCAAGAAATATATGGAAGGTGCCAAAAAATTTCTAGGTTTTCAAATGTTAACATGTATTCCTAAAAGGGGCAGAAGGATAAACCTGGCAATCACAGGGAAGTTTCTGGAAACAACTACTTGGGCAAATATGGATCAATGAAATGCGGCAGCATAGATTTGGTAAATCATATTTGATTAATTTGATTGAGTTTTGTTGGGGAGATAGCAGAATGATTGATGAGTTGATAACACGTACATGGACTTTAAAAAGGCACTTGACAAAATACTACCTTTGTGGCTTTCGAATACATTTAAAGCCCACAAGTTAACAGGGTATGAGTATAATATTGGCTGAGGGATAGATAATAAAGTTGTGATGAATGGTTGTTTTTCACACTCAAGATTCCAACGTTCAGGACAAGGACCACTGTGGTTTTTAATACAGATCAATCACTTGGACTTGGATATAGGACATAATTTACATTTTGCAGAAAACATGAAATTTGGAAATCTAAAAATAAGGAAGAAAAAAATAGACTTGAAGAGGGAATGAGTGAATTTTTGAAAAGGGGAGTACACGTTTTAAAGAGAATGCAGGAGGGGAAAGAGATCTGGGGGGTACTTGGAAGGTGGCTGGGAAAGTTAGTTCGTGTGTGCCTCTACATAGACTGCGGCATAGGAATTCAAGGAAAACATTCAGCAAGTTTTGCTAAACCTGCACAAAATAGTAGTTCAGCCCTAGATATGATATTTTTGCCTTATTCTGGACATCACACGTTAGAAAGGATGCAATGTTTTTGGGTGGGTACAGAACAGGTTTAGCCCCTGGGAAAGTGCGCCCAAAACTAAAGTGATTAACCCATCCCCACACCCATGCAGCAGGTTGAAATTATGTCTAACAGACCATTTGTTCAAAGACTTGTTTCAAGCTTCAAAATGGAGCTGTGTCCTTTCAATCCAATCCATCAGTTCTTGTCTCCCATACTGTTGGTGCAAAAGCTGATTTCTTTCTCATTCACAAAACCAGTTTGATCTGTTCACAACGACTCTAATAATTATCATCTTTAAGTGAGTTCTAATTTTCAACTGTGGGTATTCATCGTATTCCCTACGCAAAGTGGAAGCTGCATAGGATCTGTCTAATAATGTGATACATAAGCTAAGCCAGTTTTGCGGTATCCAGTCCAGTATCACTTTTTCCTAGTTGTCTTCAGCATCTACAGTCCTCACTTTCTCCCAGTATCCAGTAAGGTCACTTACTGGTCTACCGTAATGTGATTAAGTCATGAAGGGGTGACCTTGATGACAGTTTTGCTTGGAATGATTGAATAAGGAGAATATATTCAATATAAGTTTCTAGAAAACACAGAATTAAAAGGTGAATGTATATCCATGATATTTATGCTGTAACTTGTAGCAAAATGTGTGCCACATGAGCGTCCAATAAATCCTCAAAAATGCATTTCACAATTAGTCCAGGATAATGGCTTGAACAGAAAAAAAATGCAAACATAAGGGTATGTCAAATCAGTTTAATTTAACCCTTTTATTAGACATGTAATAAATATTACTCCATAAGAAGAATGTGCATTTAGCATGGAAAAAAAATTACAGGGAATTTGTTGTTCTTGTGTATTTAGGAACACAGAACTCAGATATTAGCCAATACAACTCCAACACGGAACATTTTTCAACCCGTATAGCTTTGTTTGGTGAAGCACGTTCAAGATATTGGCTGATAGACTGCCTACTGTGCATTCTTATTTGGGTTTTCCAAATCCAGCCAACATCATCAGTAGTTTATCCTTGGTGATCTAGTCCACATGTCGAATTGCAAGGCGTCTTTTGCCAGGGTGACTATGGTCAGTGTTTTTGTAAGGTTTTCTTTCTTATTCTTCCTGAATTGTAAATAGATCTTTTTACAAATACTCCCTTCTCCCTACAAGCTCATTATGTTGGCATGCAATTTGAAATTCCCTGATCAAATGTATTCCTTTCCAAGATTTCAGTTGTGGAACACCTCACATATTTCAATTCTTCCTTCCTGAGAATAATGATTCTGCATCAGAAAACGACCACTTGTGATTTGTTTAAAGTCATATTTATTCCTTTCAATCGTGGTATTGTCCTAATTACAAACCTTGAACCTTCATTTTTGCTTTTCAACAGAAGAGGATTTTTTTGTCACACTAAACTTGAACATACAGTAATAACTGTTTTATGAAACAACTCAGAGCACCAGATCAATTTTACATCCTGGTTTTTTTATTTCTTCTCCTCCTGTAGGTCATGGCCCATTCTGGTCTGCTGTGTTATGAATGCAATCAACTATCAACTAATTTGGGTGCATCTTCCTTCTCAGAAGAAATCCCACAGGATATTCAACCTCGTTGCTTCTCCGATCTTCGTTTTGTTAAGGGAATGTTATTGCTGAATAAACCCTAATGAACTATTCTATAAAACATGAAACATTGAATGGCTTGTTCACTGAATGAGATTGTTAGCACATTGCATTACATGAATAAAATTCATTTTTTTAAGCAAGTTTATCAACTTGTATTTTAAAGCATAGGCTGTCCACATAAAGTGCTGACACGCACTACTGGTGGACCACGTATTGCTTCCTGGCATATAGCACATTTCAAACTGGCCTGCTGAGTTTTGTTCAGCTAAAACTGTCAAAACATTATTTCAAGTTATTGAATATGGTTCAAAGCAAATCACAGATGGGCAGAACGGCTGTGTAAACTTATTGTACCTCTAAGGCATGTGGAATTGAAGCAAATCTGACCGGTACCTTGTTCTTTATGTAATTCTGCCAAATATTGCTGATTCCAGAATGACACACTTATAATCCCTCATTACAGCAGTCTTTGTGGCTGCTTGCGATGGAAGAAACAATATCATTCGGAAAGAACATGAAAGTGTGGTGGGGGTGGTGAAGACTGAGGTAAGTGCTTCATTCTTGGGAAGGCAAGTACGAAAAAGGTTCATTAAAAGTTCGACCAGCTCCCCAGGCTTCTAAAATCTGTTCTATTCAAAAGTTAAAAAACAGAATAGTTTTCATCATATCACCCTAGCATATTGGGTGTTTGGACATAAAGCCCGTGCTTTCCTTCTGCAGAACAGAAGGAAAATAAAAAAAACACTCCTACACTCTACTAACAAAAGGCTTCTTTGCAGCTTATGCCAGATCAATATGAAACAAATACTTTGAATTTCCATTTAAAACCTCTAGCCTTCCCAAGAAGCTGTTTTTTTTTTCCTAAATGCACAAATACCAGCTGAAATGAAGTCAGACAAGTTTCCAGCCCTCCAGCTATAATACAGAAAGGGTTGGACTCCCATCTAAAAGATTTGAGTTTCACTTCCAAATTCAGACTGATGGTCATTCTTGTTCTTTCCAAGTAAAGATGGAAGGAAACATTAAGTGAAGAGCTTTGACAAGGAACAGTACATTTTTGCTTTGGTGGGCAAGTACAGAATTGTATCTTGAGTGACATGTGACTGTGAGGGATGACTGGGAGTTGTCTTGTGGGCATTACTAACTGTGATGTAAAGATTTTGTATAAAGGAAGGACTGTTTCATTTGATCAGGGAGAGACCTTTTGCTACGACCCCATCCGCCCTGCGAGGTGTGTTAAAAGTTTCTCCAAAGCTTATATTGTACTGTGCTTCATAAATTTGGTTGTCTGTTCACAGAAGTTGGTGTGTTGCAGTTGCATCAAGTGTGTAAGAACCTCAGGAAGCAGAACTTAACACTCGGATGCTGCCTGCCTTGCTGTGTTTTTCTAGCACCACCCTTTTTCACTCGATAAAAACCAATTAAACAAGTAGAACTAGGAATAATCTAAAAGGGGAAAATTGATACAATAGAACCATGTGACAATGTAGGCAAAAAAGCAAGTAGAGTGGGTCAGGAAGGGTCAGTGAGTTTAGCAGTAATGGTGCACCACAGAGTGAGTGGCATACAGAGAATAGTTGTAAACAAGTACAATTGAAAGCTCCACAAATAAAGTAGATGCTCTGACGGTGAAAATAGACATTAATGCTTAGCTCAAATCTTCATTAAAAATATACAGTGATAGGTGGCAGAAGTTGAGGAATAAAAGTTTCAGTACACAAATTTTGGAAAGAGGTGATAGAATGGAAAAGGAGGAGGATCCCTAATAGTAAAAGGGTGACATGAGCACATTAGTGAGAAACAATCTTGTATCAGAAGATCAGGACAGAAAAATCAGTATGGGTAGACATTTGGAATAGCAAGGGCCAGCAAAGTACTGGCAACAATAGTTAATATGCTCCCAAACAGTGGTTGCACTAGTGGACTGAGCATGAAACAAATAAATAATGGGAACTTTGCTAAGGCCATACATCAGCTATGTCCATATTTAAGGAAGGATATACCTGCACTGGAGGCCAGACAGCCAAAGTTTATTAAATTAGGCCCTGGGATCAAAGGATTGACCTAAGACAAGAGCTGAGTAGATTGGATCTATATTCACTGGATTCGGCACGGTGGCACAGTGGGTAGCACTGCTGCCTCACAGCACCAGAGACCCGGGTTCAATTCCCGCCTCAGGCGACTGACTGTGTGGAGTTTGCACGTTCTCCCCGTGTCTGCGTGGGTTTCCTCCGGGTGCTCCGGTTTCCTCCCACAGTCCAAAGATGTGCAGGTCAGGTGAATTGGCCATGCTAAATTGCCCGTAGTGTTGGGTAAGGGGTAAATGTAGGGGTATGGGTGGGTTGCGCTTCGGCGGGTCGGTGTGGACTTGTTGGGCTGAAGGGCCTGTTTCCACACTGTAATGTAATCTAATCTGATCTAATTGAAACAGACAGGATTCTGAAGGAGCTTGATTGAATCAACAATGCTACAATTGCTTCCCCTTACTAAAATACCTGCAGCATGGGGTGTAGTCAGAGGATAATTGACTGATGATCGCTGGAAGTCTCCATCTGAGGAGGTTCTGGATTCCCCACCATTGAATACATTTAAAGTGGAGATTGACAGGTGATTGCCCTCTCACGGAATCAAAAGGTATGAGAGCAGGCAGGACAGTCAAAAATATCAGCCATTTTATATAGCAAAGCAAACTTGACAATGGACAATAGGTCTATTCTGCTCCCATTTCTAACATTCTCCATTACACTTCCAGTCTAGGTGTGGACTGCCAGTCTTTGACTGAGTGCATAGCAGGGCTCTAACTAGGAAGTCCCTTCGGGGCAAGCATTTCGTGTTTAGCCAGTGGGACTGTACAACAGGTGGAGCACCATAGGTGGAAGGTGCACAGGTAATGAAGCAAATTTGAGAAGATGGAGTAAGGAAATTCTCACTGAGAAATCTTCCATGAACCTCACTGAAATTGACGCTTAACTAATTTCTAATAAGATTCAGCACTATGTATTTATCTAATTTTTTAACATGGTGAATACAGCATTATTTCAATTTTAAATGAGAAAATCTAACAGTGAATTTCCTGGTTTTGTTAATATATTTGAAAGTTAATCTACTAATTATAAAATGTAACCCCTGGTTAGTTATTGCATTTGTCAATAACAGCTGCCTGGTCAATAATCCATTGAAGTCGAGAGTCTGGTGCTGGAAAAGCACAGCAGGTCAAGCAGCATCCGAGGAGCAGGAGAATCAACATTTCAGGCTTAAGCCCTTCATCAGGAATGAGACTTGTGGGCCAGGGTGGTAGAGAGATAAATGGGAGGAACGTAGCTGAGCGTGCAATAGGTAGATGAAGATAGGGGAGATGGTGGTAGCTTGGAGATGAAGGTGGAGTGGATCGGTGGGAAGGAAGATGGACAGATGGACAGGTCACGAGGGTGGTGGCAGCACTTCCCTCCCATTTATCTCTCTACCCCCACACCCCCGGTCCACGAGCCTCATTGCTGAAGAAGGGCTTTAGCCCGAAACGTCAATTTTCTTGCACCTTGAATGCTGCCTGACCTGCTGTGCTTTCCACTGATCTGCAGCATCTGCAGTCCACACTTTCTGTTAGTAATCCATGTAAGTATACTGAGATATGAAATTCATAATTTTATTCCAATTTGAAAATGGAAACAGTTTGAATTATTGATAGGTTGATATAAAACTATTCAGATGTGTAGTAGATGAGACTTGAACTGAGCTTTCTGGCTTTGAAGTAAAGACACTATCACAAGAATCCCAATATGAATTGTATTCTAAACACTGCTGCTCTGCTCACAGCCTTCAAAGATGTATTGCTATATATACTGACACACAAATCGTTGTTTAGCTAGATGGCACTTAATCTTAGTGCAGCTTATATAAAACTGTTTCAGCTGGCTAAATGTGTATATGATGTTACTCTAACCAGCAAAACAGCGCATTGGGGTCAGTACAGTGAACTATTTTCAAACATTTAAAAATGTTCAATTATTATAGGGAAAAAGGTTAACTGTAATACAGGCTAAAGTATTTTTAAAAATTGCAGTGTCTCTCAAACCTAGATAGACTCATGATAGAATTTTTAGATCTATGCCACAGAAATTTAATTCTAGGGACCATGATTTTGACTAAATTTGGACACTACATTTCTAAGAAAACCACAAGAGCAGATTAGGTTACCAGCATACTGCACAACACCAATCAGGGAATTCATGGCAGGTTCAATCTTCCTGTTCCATTGAATTACTATTGTTAGCAATGCTTCTCATCACAATCACATGAGTATGGGGAAGCAGAGATAAAACCAGGAAGATACCTCTTCCATTTACGTCCATAAGTCTGTTGTCAAGACACAGACTCTCAGGAGAAGGTTACCAGGGTTGTATACTCAGCTTCAGAGGATGAAAACATTTCACACTCCTTAAAATAAATACAAATGTGCAAACATCACAGCCTTTCCTTGCCACGGACTTGTCACAAAAGGCACAACTTGACTGTGTTCTGGAACAGTATAGCACAATAATATATAATTTGTATTAAAATGAAGGGTACATAGGTCAGTTTGATTTTACAGTAGAATAAAATGTTGGCACAACATCAAGGGCCGAAGGGCCTGTACTGTTCTTTGTTCTATGATACCTTTGGCAGGCGAGACAAGGTATAACTGAGGGACATAACTATTTTCTATTTAATGAGGCTTGACAAATCCATGCAGACCACAGGTTTCTTGCTTCACTGGTCATAAACCAAGTGGATATGGGGACATACTCAGTGAGAGTTAGACAAATCGTTGCTTTTGGTGGCCCCCAGAAGTCATTGCAGAACCCGGACCAGCATCAAAACTTGTAATAGAATGAGGGAGGATTTTTCTTCTACATACAGACCCTGATGCCAGGATCAAACATGGATCCTGCTCCACTCCATTTTGGGAGCACTAATCCAACATTTACCTTTGTCAGTGGCCAGGGGAACTGCTTATCTCAGGACAGTGAATTAGCTTTCAAAACTGGAGGGCCAAAATATGTTCTTCTGGCATGGAAGAAGCTGCAGTGTACTGCTGCAACCAAGTACAAGAAAGGACCACCCCCATCTTGTAACGCCTCCACAGTATAACTGAAATTAAAACTGTCCAATGTAGGCAAGAAATTCCTCAGGGTAGCATGATGCAGTCAGGTAGGTCTGACAGCTGCAGGAGTGCCTCAAATAGCTCGCTCAGCATTTTATCCTGAACTTCTGCTCCAGAGCACTGGACACCAGTCTGCTGGCAGGAGACAATCTCCAGACATTGGCCATTCTTTCAATGACACAGGGAACCTGCAGGCATCCTTGAAAATTCCAACTGACCTTTTCAAAGACTTAAGCAACCCTGCCACTGCAGGCAGATAGCTATTCCTCAACTGATCTGTCCTGCAGGAAATTAGTGCAGGTGAGCCAAGACATTGGAGAGGAACCAACATGCTTGCCCATCACCAATTCCACTTCTGTGTCAGGTTCAAAATCCTGCTCAAGATGACCTCTCTCCGCTGTTTCTCCAAGAGTTAACACAAATGATTAAGTAAACCAGACAGTGAAATAATACTGCGATCATGTAAGGTACTGTACATTTTCCACTTGACTGAAAGAAATGTTATGAGCTAAAATCATAATTTTTGGTCTTTCACATTTTTTTTTTACTAGCTGTGTCTATTGGAATCTATAGTTCTGGATATCACTGTGTTTTGTTTCACTTTGCAGTACTCCAGTTTGATCTAGGGGTGCTGCAGTGTCTGGGGCACTCTTGATGGTCCCCAATAGATTTAGTGACTGCTGGGTGAAAATTTGATGGAACGTTTCAAAATTTTTAAGGCGCACCACAAAAACAATAACGGTTTCTGACAGTTTAAAAAACAGACTAGTGGCCAGCATTTCTTTTTATCATGGAATGAACGCAGAAAATAATTTCATCATTTAGCATTAGTCAATTTTTCAACATTGAGGAAACTTATCTGTGGTTGATGCATGCATTTGGGGTTCAAAGTTCACAATCCAATCATTTTAATTAGCAGCAGAGGGTCATTGCATCTATTTTTAATTTGATCCATGAAAGCAACGTTAGTCTTTCTGAAATGTCTCACAGAAATACAGTACTTAATCTAGTATCAGCTGCTATAATGTTATTTTTTTAAAAAAAATACATAATCTGTATTGTTCGAGCTGACAAATAATTCACATTTTTCTGAGCCCTTACAGAAATTGTGCTTTGTAAGCAGATTATAGAATTTATTAGCTGGAGCTTCTGTGGGCCAATTCTTTAAACAGCTGACATTGTGGTGCACAGCACTGGGGTGGTATGAGCAAACCACAGAACTGAAAGCAAGAAAATAAAATAAAAATGAGTGTATTTTCTTTGACTACACGTTATTACAATGTCACATGGATTGCAGAACTGTAGCGTGGTTTTTAATAATAAACACTCCAGTGACTGCACATTTAATTCAGCACCGAGAATAGAATCATGCTTTATTGCAAGCGGCTATTGCTACATTTCCCAGTACCTTCAAGTCAAAGAAATAAAACAAATACAAGATACTAGAACTGTTAAAAAGCTTAAGACCAGAGCTAAGACAGCAACAAAAAATTTCTTGGCAGCTTGATGCTTACTGCAACACTTAGATTCCAGCTGAACTCTCTGAGTATTACAGATATTGCAGTGCTATCAGTTACCGACTTCCACGTTGCTCTGAATGCCAAGACGAATAACCAACAGTGCCCTTAACATGGTTCATTAAAGTCAGGTGCAAGGAGCCCAACTGATTTTCAGCATTTTCCATTGACTGTAGGTAGATTTATCACACCAAGCTAAAGATGAATAAACCTGGTGTTACATGGAAATATGAAGCACTCCGGGCCTCATATACTGCTGCTTTTGGTACCCTGTGTTGACCAAAATGTCTTCTATAATTATATTTGGAGCAGATGTTTAGACAGTGGAATCGATAAAGACAAAGCTTTTGTATTCTTTCTCAGAATGGGGACATCACCAGCTAGGCGAGCATTTAATGCCCATTCTTAATTGCCCAGAGGACATTTAAGAGTCAACTATATGGCTGTGGTGTGACGATGGTAGATTTCCTTCCTGAAGCAACATTTGTGAATTAAATGGATTTTCACAGCAATTGACAGCGGTTACATCGATGTCACTAGGCCAGTTCTTTATTCCAAACTTTAGAGTGTTCATTTCACCAACCTGCCATGTAATTCAAACCTCAATTAGCAGACATGCAAAAGAAGTCTAGCATCTGCAATTATTTCACCTTGAATTTTAAAGTGAAACCAAGAATTGTGCATTGCTCAAAAGTACAGACACAGCAATGCACAATGTTTTGTAGTATACAAGGAAGGTTGCAGCAGGTGATATAGTGCCCAATGGTGCAAGTCACACTTGGTACATCAACATGTGAGAACACTTCTGTTATTGTTGCCTCATCCCACCAATGCCTTTTATAAAATAAACATATTTATGCATAATCAACCTATTAATCAATCTATGATTTTTTGTCATTTTTGTTTAAAGATTTTACTTGAAACAATATTTAAATATGACCGACATCACTGGAAATTTGTTACCTTTTGGTGCCCATTAAATTGCCCTCATTTCAAACTGTTTGCAAAACATTCCCTTGCACCATTGCAAATTAAATTCTGGCGATTGTTTTCTCTCATCAGCACACACCAGATTACATATATAGGCATACAAAATATCTAAGCAATATTAATTCAAAGTGCATTCTCACTATTGTTTAACAGAGACAAATTAACACCTGGTGTCATTGATTAACGATTTAATGCCTATTACTCAGGATATAACTGTTGACATTGCAGTCTAGTGGCCAATAATATAAATCTGTAATAGGCTCTTTTTACTGATTTTGGAGGTACTTTCTTATGCAAAGGTGCCTTTTCACATATACCATCCATGTTGCCTTCTATTATAATTTTTTATTGAAGTATAAAACTTTTTCTTGTAAACTACTGGTCAGATTTCACACAAGATTCTTGGAGGCTGCAACTGTTCTTAGTTGCCAGTTCTGATGGGACTGCGTGCTTTCGTCAGCCACTTTGTTTCTCTTTACATTATTTTTCTATTGGTATATAAGAAGAATAGCAGTGTGCAAGAAATCTTATTGGTCAGTATGGTGAAAAGAAATTCATATCTTTCCACTTCACAAACAGGAAATTCCAAAGCTTAACACTACAATAAAATTATAAACATTGTAAATTTTCATCCTTATATTACAATCTTCCCAATAATTTGAGATTCTTTGGCGGTCAGAGAAATATAGTGGCTAAACAAGAGGGCTTGCTGGAGTAACATATTCTGAATACAGATATTTTATTTTTATGCTGGGCTGCTAATTTGCAGTCCCTCACCCAAAAATGTATGACAGTAACACGTCAATCACTCATGCAACATCATTGTACTGCACAATTACCAGCATAAACATAATAATTAAATTATACATCATCTAAAAGCGCTTGTTTACAACATTATTGCCTGACAATGTGGTACAGATGTGGACAGTGTGGGAACACGATAAGTACAACATTCAGACAGCTCTGAAAATGTAAACAAGCTACCTATTTGAAAGCCACTTTTGAGCACAGGACCATTCAATGGCAATCACCATTCACTAGAGTCATTTATTTATCTGTCAACTCCTCTGACCAAGAGTGTCTTCTTTGCATGATTTGTAAAGTACTCAAGTTTTGCACAGCTCAAAATAAATTGTGCAAATCCTTTCCCAACAAAAACCATCTTGCCTGAAGTTAACTAATGTTGACATAATGTCAAGATCAGAAACAAAAATAAGCAATGTGATAACTGATCAAAATTGAAACTGAAATTAGCACAGTATACATTGTTCATTTATTTTCATCATGTACAGCCAGTTAATCAGTTGAACGTTTAACAACCAGTAAGCATCATCAACACTATTTGTTTTTTCTGATACTAACCTACAACTTAGAAGGAATTCTCTCCATTGAGTCCTGATTAATAGGTATCTCTCAATAAACATCACTCAGATCATCTGGTCATTACCTCATTGCTGTTTATGGCACCTTATAGTATGTAAAATTACTGCCCTGGTTCTTATACACAATGGTGGCCGTACCTGACAGTACTTGATTGACTGTAAACAACATTGGGACAGCCTAAGATTGTGAAAATGCTATATAAATTCAAGTATTTCTTTTGTCAGCTTCACTGAATTCAATTTCACAACACATTGCCTGAGCTCTCAGTTCCTGACTTCGCATCCTATACCATAACAAATCTCTGTTATGAGTCAGGGTAGACAAACAGGTAACATATATAAATAGTGTCGCTTTATTTTTTAATAAAGGGAAGGGTAGAGGGAAACTAGGGCACACAGGAGGAAGTAACTCAGTAACAACAAGCCAAAACAGCCATGATTGACTTCTACTTTTTTTTATTAAAAAACCAAAATTTCAGCAGTTTGCAACTTCAGCCAAAACCAAGATTAAATTAGGTGGACACTATATCACCTCCTAATTCAATCAATCTATTGTCCCATCACACTTACCATTCTTGAAATAATCATTGAACTCACATGTTTCCTCTGCCGCTATTTGGCAAAACCTGAGCATATCAGACTGTGCTCAGTTCCTCGAAACAATTCACCAAATGCAACCACCGTACTGGATCTGAAATATTACTTTCAATTATTTATTTTGTGAGCTTAGATTATGTGTTAAAACAACAAAAAAAAAAGCCAAGTGGCCCACTGCCTTTGAGTTCACAAATACTCCAAAGGGTTATTTGAAACAAAATAGAAATCTCACTTGCCTGTGTCTCATGTAAATTGAAGATAGGAGGTTCTATAGAATTCCAGTATGTCAACCTCATGGGAAAGTAAGTACAATAATGATAATGTTTTCTTTAAATCTTTTAAATTCACTTCCACCTGACAGAAATCGTGTGATTAAGAAACAATTATTTACATGACTTGGCAGCAATTGCCTTTCTCTTTATGATGAGCACAGTAAACTGGAATTCAGGGAAATATGAAAACAGGAACTAATTTAACGTTCACCGTCGTCTGAGAGTAGGGTTACAACCAAAGTTGGAGCTAGAATCCAGACCCTGTAATCTTAAGAGCCATGTTTCATTTGTCATTTTTCAATCAACCCTTTGCACGGTACTAAATTAAGAATCTATTACTCTTCTGATACCCTCTCTGCCAACAAATGACCCCTTATCTCAAGGGCAATGATATCATGAGTGAAGTAAAAATAAATTCTCAAATCCCAAACAAAAGTACTTTGTCAGAATGTGCCCAGGATTAATGGTGTAATCGAGCTACATGGCAGTTTCAGCACTGGTAATAGTAATAATCATATAGCAATTTCCCATGCAAAAATAGAAATCCAGTCACTGTGACACAATTTTAAACATCTGCAACAAAAAAAGATTCAAATTAATTTGAGTCAGTGATTCACCAGTGCGTGTGACAAATTCCTACCTAGTCATTTAACTGCCAGACATTTTCAGAATTGTACATCAGCTTTTTTTTTGTAAATAATTAAATGTTGGGGTCATTTCAATCCTTGCGCTTACAGCGCAGAAGCTATTTCCAAGTGACAATAGTTCATGCTAACGGATGTGCGCCGTGGTGCAGTCTGTTACCTCACTCATGGTTTATTCAATAACACTGAAATAGTTAGGGTCATTTCTTACAGTTCTTAAAAATGAACTCATGCTTTTCAAGAGATAGCTATCTATAAAATTACTTCAATTACAGGATTATATTGAATTATAGCTATCTATAGGATCACCAATTCCATTATTATGAGGGATATATATGCATACATTATGTGGAGCTGCAACTGAAAGGAGGATATAATTATAAATGCAGGAAACTTTATTTCAATTGCAGATTCAGTGGGTGAATTCATAAATGAATGATAATACTGATTGAATTTAAAACATTGAGATACCTGTTGAAGTGATGTATCTTCTAAAGAAGACCATCCACTAACATTTTACTGGAATCATAATGGGAAAAAAGTCTACCATGTAAAAGATTTCACATAGCTAGAATTATGCTTTGCTGAAAACACAATAACGCCAGCATATCAGATGCAAATCTTGCCTGTCCAAGCAGAATTCAAATTTATTCTATGGTACAACAGAATAGAAAGCAAATTCCTCAACAATGAAGGCTGCAGTTATACTACACATCAATAGTAAAATTTAAGTCATTATAGTTTACTGAAAGACAGCTGCGTGTGCACTTTTCACACAAACTCAGGCTGGCTTAACCAAAATACTTCTGAAACAAAAACAGAAGCCACTGGAGATGTTCAGCCATTCAGGCCAACCTTCAAGAATGAACAACATAATTGATGTTTCCTCAAAATATTACAGATGAACAGCATTTAACAAATAACAGAAGAGAAAGATGAAAAGTTGAAAATACACACAGATAAAGGTAATGAGGGAGCATGGGGGAGGCATAAGTGGTGAGCATTTTCTTACAACTGGGACATTGTCTCAAAGCACCGAGATGGCCTTTTAAGCAGCCAGCCTCAGCACTGACAGCCCATGGCTTTGTCTTAACTCTTTGAGCAGGCTTGACTCCTGTTGACTCCACTTGTCACGAGAATCCCCCATGCTCCCTCATTATCTTTATCTATGACCTTCACCTAATTGTCCACTCCCTGTGCCATTCATTTTCCCAATGCCAAGCCACACATCCTCACCTACACGTGCCATGGTACCTCCTTGCCACCATGCCAAGCTATGTCCCATCTCGTTCCACAGTCTGATGTATTCTCCATGCTAAATTATGGCATTTTTCATGCCCATTAACTCTTTATATGCTCTGTATGATACAAAACTTTTAACAAATTTACACATGAAAGTTCTTTTTACAAAAAAAAGTGTCAATTATTGTCAATTATAAGTTGAAATTATCTCCAAACTTTAAAATATCGCTAGCAGAAACTGTCTGCACTTTTTATCTTCAGTAAATAAACATTGTGAGAAAGCATTTTCTCCAGAGGTAAACATACTGACCTCAGAAATTTTCTTAATCCCACTGCCCACCTAGAAGATGGAAATTCATAAACTGAATAGAGTATCGTAAGAAATTAGCAAACTGCATTACCTCTCAGTGGCACAGGAGCCTGATGGTTGGGACATTATAGACAGAAGGTTGACATGGACATGAAATACTGCACATTAAATTGGGAAAATTACAGTGTGCGAGTTGCTGTTTTGATTGAATGAAGTAGCTGGGACTCCAAAAAAGTGGGACTGAAGTACTGAATCAGTGTGTGTTGCATTTCTTGTGCTTACATGTGGAGGTGTCAGGGGAAAGAGAATAATTGGTGTGGATGATGGAGAAAGCAGAATCCCTTCATTATGCAGAGGGAGGCGTCATGAAGAAAAATCTGAATTTTATTTTAAACTATATTCTTGATTTCTTTAGAAATAACCTCTAGCAATTAAAATGGGGCTCTAGAAATGTTCCATCAGCAAAAATAATACAAAACTCTTGCATTGTACTGACATTCTAGGCAAAGCCACACAAAGGAACCCCAGATAATGTGTAGCCTCAGCCAGATTTGGTATTAAAGAGAGGCACTCAAACTCATTATTCTTCAGATGGTGCTAACACCTATAATTTACCTCCAACAACACAATGTTTTTTTGATGAGTGACATCAAAAACCACTTCTTAGCTCTCCTTGGAATTCTGGTTACATGTCTGAAGCTCAAGTTTGTGAATAACTTTCATTATTTTTTCCTGAGATTGCTATTTAAATTAGAACAGCTTCATGTTTAGCTCCAACCTGCGCGAGTCTTAACCTCTCGAAGACTAATTTCCAGAGGTGTGAAGGTGAGAATGATGAACAGTTGCCATCTGATAGCAACACAGGATTAATATGGAAACATGCAAAGAAAAAGGGTCAGAGATTACAGTCTGAAATTGAAGTTAATGATTAGACTAGAAGATTGTGAAGTGTCTAATCAAAAGATGAGATGATGTTCAGCAAGTCTCTGTAGGCTAAGGGTAGAGATGTTAGCATGAAAACATGATGGGCAATTACAATGGCAAGCCATTAGAAATTAAGGGGCATATTTGCAAACTAAATGAAGGGTTCCACTAAGCTGCAATTGCCAATCCCCAATGCAAAACTGATTACATTGTGAATACGATATTAAACTGAAAGAAGTGCATGTAAATCACTGTTTCAACAAGAAAGAATATCTGTGGCCTTGGACAGATGAGAGAGAGAAGATACAACAGCAAGTTTCTCATCTTCAGCATTTTCTGAACCTATTTCAGATTTCTAGCATTTACAGTATTTTGTTTTTGTATTGGAGTTAGTTCAATGTTTTATTGTTATAAGTTATACCCTGTAACTCCATGGGTCCACCAAAATATTTTTTGGTTGGGAGCGGGGAAGAGGAGCTGTCCAGCTAACAAAATCAGAACCTTTCAACTGAATGTTTTGCTTTTTTTTAAATAAGAGGACATTAACAAACTTTCAGTGGGAAAAAGGCATCAATGTAGATTTACATTTGGGTATGAAAGATAAGGAGTCATATTTTACTTGAACGAAACTTCTGCGAAATCAGCATCGAATGTCAAATAAACAAAACGGTCTGTTAGAACATAGAACCGTACAACAAAGGAATAGGCCCTTCAGCATACCATGGCTGTGCCAACCATTATACAGGTAGTTCTGCTTTAATGCGATGCTTATGTTCCTCTGCAACCTCACACTATAGAAAGTCATGCTATAGAAGATCTCTATAGAAAATCACTATACTCACTCAGAAGAAAATTTATTTTATCCAAACAGTGTCCATAATTCAATCACATTATTGTCTTAGAGTCATAGAGATGTACAGCATGAAAACAGACCCTTCGGTCCAACCTGTCCATGCCGACCAGATATCCCAACCCAATCTAGTCCCACCCGCCAGCACCGGGCCATATCCCTCCAAACCCTTCCTATTCATATACCCATCCAAATGCCTCTTAAATGTTGCAATTGTACCAGCCTCCACCACTTCCTCTGGCAGCTCATTCCATACACATACACTCTGTGTGAAAAGGTTGCCCCTTAGGTCTCTTTTATATCTTTCCCCTCTCACCCTAAACCTATGCCCTCTAGTTCTGGACTCCCCCATCCCAGGGAAAAGACTTTGTCTATTTACCCTAACCATTCCCCTCATAATTTTGTAAACCTCTATAAGGTCACCCCTCAGCCTCTGACGCTCCCGGGAAAACAGCCCCTGCCTGTTCAGCCCCTCTCTATAACGCAAATCCTCCAACCCTGGCAACATCCTTGTAAATCTTTTCTGAACCCTTTCAAGTTTCACAACACCTTTCCAATAGTTATTGTGTTTATAATTGATTTCTATTTAAGCCACACAAGGACTTCCTCCAAAACTGAGAGAACAAATACACACTGGGGGTGGAGGGGGCGATCGTAAGGGCTTGAGTTTGAGGATGCAAAAGAGGTTCACCTGGATGTTGCCTGGAATAGAGGGCGTTCGCTATGAAGAGATTAGGATTATTATTATTAGAAAGACATAGGTTGAGGGGGCACCTGATTGAGGTCTACAAAATCATGAGAGGTATTGACAGGATGGATAGGAGTTGAGGACTCAATTAATAGGGGGTACGAGTTCATGGTGAGGGGGAAAAGGTTTAAGGGAGATATGCGTGGAAAGTTCTTTACACAGAGGGTGGTAGGTGCCTGGAACACGTTGCCAGTGGACATGGTAGAGATGGGCACGATAGCATCATTTAAGGTATATCTAGACAGATACACAATGGGCAGGGAGCAGAGGGATACAGAGCCTTAGAAAATAGGCAACAGGTTTAGATCAAGGATCTGGATAGGTGCAGGATTGGAGGGCCGAAGGGCCTGTTCCAGTGCTGTAATTTTCTTTGCTCTTATAGCCAGCTCGCACTGATGAAACGCGCATTATAGCAGAACAACCTGTACTATTCTAAAATGGTCCCATCCACCTTTAACAACATCTGCCATCGAATTTTAGCAGAATAAAATTAACCAGCACGATAATCCAATTGGTCTAAAGTATATACACAAAAACGTCTGTTTTCATTCTAACATCTCCCTCCAAACCGGAAACGTCTAACAACCACGAATGATAAAGGTAGCAGATGGATGGGAACATCACCACCAGCTGGAAATTCCCCTCCAGGCCACACACTCTCCTGACTTGAAACTATATCCCTCACTGTTGTTCGATCAAGATCCTGGAACTTCTTTCCTAATAGAATCATAGGTGATCCTACACCTTAAGGACTGCAACACTTCAAGAAGATGGCTCACCACCTTCCATTGGGCAACCAGTGATGTGCAATAAATGGTAGCCTAGTCAGCAAAATCCTCATCTCATGAACAAATTGAAAAAATTAAGCAGATAGGCTGCCCACCGCTACTCTAAACTATCTGAGTAAAGGCAGTGATGTTCTAGTAACACGACTAAATTAGTAATTCAGAATCCAGGCAAATGTTCTGGGGGAAAATTCAGATCCTACCATGGTAGATGTTGAAATCTAAATTCAAAAACAAATCTGGATTTTAAAAATGAAACTAGTCAAATGGCAACCATTTAACCATTGTTAATTGTCAAACTGCAGAGGCTGAAGATCTAAAACAAAACAGAAATTGTTGGGGAATCACACAATCCATACAATGTGGAAGCAGGCCATTCGGCCCATTGAGTCCACACCGACCCTCTGAAAAGTAGGCTCATCCCCTATCCTATCCTTATAATCCTGCATTCCCCATAGCTAATCCATCGAGCCTACACATCCCTGGACACTATGGACAATTTAACATGGTCAATCCACATCTTTGGACTGTGGAAGACACAGGGAGAATGCCACACAGGTTCCCTGGAGCTGTGAGACAGCAGTACTAACCACTGAACAGATTTGGCAGCAATCCATGGACAGAAAGCAGAGCTAACATTTTGACTCCAGTGACCCTTCTTCAGAAAGTTTCTTCAGAGTTCTAGGATTTTTCCTTACAGATGCTGTGAGACATGCTAAGTTTCTCCAACAACCTGTGTTTTTGTTTGGCATCTCACCACCATGTTCTCCAAGACAGCGAGGGATGTGCAATAAATGCTGGCCCCACTCACAATTACATAATTTTTAAAAACCTGCATTAATAATATTAGTAGCTATATAATAGTGCCTTTTAAAAAAAATTTTAAATCAACTCTCAGTGTAAGAAAACATAACAAAGGGGTTGAGATGAATAACAGCTTGGATAATCTTGCCCGTCACAAGTTTAAACTCCTGCTTAAATTATAGGTCTGTGCTAAATGTTATCCAAAACTTGTTGCCAAACCCAATTCAACCATCACTCCCATAGTCAGAGTTATATTGGCTCCTGATCATCTTAGCTTGTCTCAATCATTTACAAATTGCTACCCTGAAAGCTCTTCATTTATGTAACAATGCTTTTTCTCTGGATGTAGGTTTGCTCACTGACTTGCAAGATTCATTTTCAGACATTTCGTCACCACACAAGGTAACATCTTCAGTGAGAATCCAAATGAAGCACTGCTGGTGTAGCCCGCTTGCTATTTATATGTTTGAGTTTCCTAGGGTTGGTGATGTCATTTCCTGTGGTGACATCATTTCCTATGGTGAAGTAATTTCCTGTTCTTTTTCTTAAGGGGTGGTAAATAAGATCCAAACACTACATTGGACAAACAGGCAGAAAACTAGCCACCAGGATACATGAACCACTCTCACTAGTATTCTTACATACGGATGAGGAAGGACACCACTTCAACTGGGACAACATATCCATCCTAGGACAAGCCAAACAGAGAGAGACACGAGAATTCCTAGAAGCATGGCATTCCATCTGGAACTCTATCAACAAAGACATTGACTTGGATCACATTTACAACCTCCCCCCCCACCCCGAGAAAAAGACAAACCGTCTGAAAACGAACCTTCCAGCTCACTGAGCAAACATACATCCAAAATCTCAACCTGAGCTACAAATGTTCTCAAAACTCGCTAATGCTCTTCTCCCCCCTGCATTACTCCTTTGCACCCCAATATTGACAGCATGCAATTAGTTCTCTCCCGAAACCCATCTCTCTTTACAGCTAGCTTTCTTCCTTGAAAGCCATCTCTTGAATTATTCTTTTGGTAGGTCATTCTTTGGTTCTGCAAACGCTTTTCCTCACATCTGAGAGGTGCCTGGGACAAATTCCTAGAATTCAAGCACATTTTCATTGTAACGTGCTGCTTTTTGATCCAAAACTGGGTTGTGGCGCTGTATTGATCGACAAACTAACCAAAG
The DNA here is from genome assembly GCF_037043375.1 of Chiloscyllium plagiosum. Classification (NCBI taxonomy): domain Eukaryota; kingdom Metazoa; phylum Chordata; class Chondrichthyes; order Orectolobiformes; family Hemiscylliidae; genus Chiloscyllium; species Chiloscyllium plagiosum. Next base: position 23,015,870 of record NW_028270162.1, on the reverse strand, counting down.
ATTGTGTATGCATTGTAAAATGTAAATTCCAGCACCTTTCCACAGGAAATAGGGGCATCATTAATCTTTTGTTTTGAAAGCAGAGGGATCCACTCAGAGCTCTCCATTCCCGCCTCGCTTTTAATGTGACATCGTAAATTTGTGCTCGGCACCTCTTTGCTCCCAAGAGCCACTTTCCAATAACATGGTCTGAATCTAAATTCTTCAGCATCCAGCCATTTCCCGCTGAACAATTCCACCATAGTAAACATGCCAAACCTTTCTAAACAGCTGATCTCTATTAAATACGTCACATTTTAACCTTCTGATCTTAACTCTTTGGGGCACCTTTCCTTTTAAAAAAAACCAATACTAGAACAGCAAAACATTCAATGGGAAATGTGCCAGCTATGATGCCTGAAAACTACAAACCATGCCAAGAATGTATATAGCCCTTACGACCAAGATCCAGCACATCGCTATTAAATTAACTGAATGGTTAGGATACTGAGTGAAGGATATTTCCACCCGCTTTACGCTTCTCACCATATGTCAAACTCACTTCCCTTCGTTCATAAGTTCAGATTTTACTCGTCTCTTCCATTATTGCATGGAAAAATCCACAATACTTACTGCGCCGTTGATAAATCCACTAAACCAGCGGCTGAATGAATAAACTTTTTTTAGACAAAACCCTGAGTGAGGAAATAATTTTACTTTCTGGCAAGATTTACTCCTTTTGTTAATGTTCAGAATTAGTCAGAACGGCATTCACACCATTAAACACCACCTTCCTCCCCCCCCCCCCCATCACAACTAATACAAACACAAACTGTGCCCAAAACCAAACAAACAGTGAATTATCTAACATCTGTTTTAACAAAGACTGCCAAACTTTGAGATTTCGGAACATTAACATCTAGAACAAACTACTGCGAAAATGCAATTACATATGTAACGCGGAACAGTTAACACTCTCACCCCTTCGAAACACATTTCAATGGCCTCTGATTAAACCTTAACTCGTCAACTGTTTAAAAATTATTTTCTAAAACATTAGAATTGTACTTTTGCCGACCTTGGTTTAAAAACTTCATTACGCCCCCCAGTGGGACTCACGCACTACTCGGAACATTTTTTTTGGAAAATAGCAAGATCCAACCCGTGTCTGAGATATTCCTACAGTTCTGTAAAATGTCGACTGCTAATTCGTTTCGAAAAACACACAGACCGTACTAAGTTATTACAATTATCTTCTCTCCCACCCACCCGCATCGGATGGCATGTCACACCCATTTGCCATATTTCAAACTGAGAACAGTACGATAATTTAAAAAAAGTTAGGAAAATTGAGAAACAAACAGAATATGACAATCCCATTCGGAGTTTAAGGAGACTCTGAATAACACTACCACACAACCCAAATAGCAACACTAAGCACAGTGGTGCATTTCTCCCCCACCCACATGTGGTTCTAGTCAGTCTGGCATGTACAGTTTATACGTATTTAAAATTACATCTCAGCATATATCAATCACATCCTTCAGTCCTATTCCACAACAATAAATTAGTAATTAGCTCAGCACCATCAACTAGATGTGTGTACGCGTGTGTGTAGCTGACTTGCAAATGCTGACCATACGCACATTAAACGTGTGAATGGGACAGCACAGTCAACACCAATATACCCAGCGGAGCCAATGCTGCGCACCTGAGTAGTTCCAACACGGGGACAAAAATGACAAGGGGTGAAGTTCCCCCCCCAGCATCCTCAGATCACAGACGGGCAAACCATTAAGAGTGACAGGTCATCATTACATGGAAAAGACAAATCGCAATCCACTGTTATCCCTGCTTCAGGAAAAGTCATAGACACTATTACACGCCTTGACAAACTGGAATTTGGCCTGAATATCTTTCTTAAAGTCTCTCTCACCTTCTTCCGGGGCTGCCATTTCATCATATTTGTAAAGCAGAAATGTAGAGAGCATCAAGAGGTTGGCTGGGAACCTGGTGTAGATTTGCAGCAGTGGTTGGACATTCTGACAAGGCTCCCTCTCGCCTGGCTTTCACAACTGCACCATATTTCAAGAAGAGAGAAGAAGGGGAGGGGGGAATCCCGAAAGCAGTAAATATCCCAGAGAAAGAGAAAACAGCAGGGAAAAAAAAATGTTTAAAAAGGTGCCTTCAGCAGCTTTTCTTGCAGGGCCAAGGGTGATACATAATTCTGGCTGTAGTTCACAATATGGATCACAGTCTCTCTTTTCTTCCCCCACGCCCCCCTTTTCCCACTCCAAAATAAAAATAACTAAATAAGGCTGTGGGGATGTTCTTTTCCTGCCGCTCCAGAGCTCAGCTCCGTTCTGTTAACACTGACTCAAGTCAATTGAAGGCAAGAGATTTTTCAGCCTCCCTCCTCTGGCAGTCGGAGGGCGTGCAGCCCGCGCGCATGGCTCCGCCGGCGCGACCCCGTCATGCTGCGCTCTCCCGCGAGCCGGCGCGCGCCTCCACCCCTTTCTCTGCAGCCGGGCCGCGCAGCGCGCCGCCCCTCGGCAGCCCTTTCACATTTCATTGGCACCAGGGGCGAGACTTCCTTTTTTTTGGCAAGGGGGATGCTTTCCTGCATTCAGAGAATTGGAGGGTCAACAAGACCTTCAGATACTAAACCCCCCGCCCCCCCCTTCTCCCAATTCAACCTTACCCTAACTCATCTTCCCCTTCTACTTCCCACTCTTTCATCCTTCTCTCCAAACCCCTTTTCCCCGTTTCCCACCCTTCATTCTACTCCCCAACCCCTTCCTCTCCTGCTTCTCGCCCCTTTGTTTCCTGCTTCATACTGGGTTTTCTCATCTCCTACCAGCCTCCTTCCCCTCTTGCTTCCCAACCATTCTCATCCTATTCCTCACTCCCCTTCCCCTCCTGCTTCCCAAGCCCTTTTTCTCATCCTGATTCTCACCCCCTTCCCCTCTTACTCTCTCACTCTGATTCCCCTCCTGCTTTCCCCTTCCACTCCTTGTATTTTCCTCACAACTTTACCAGACCTCCTTTCCCACACTTAGATATAGATTAGACTACAGTGTGAAAACAGGCCCTTCGGCCCAACAAGTTCACACCGACCCGCCGAAGCGCAACCCACCCAGACCCATTCCCCCACATTTACCCCTTCATCTAATACTACGGGCAATTTAGCATGGCCAATTCACCTAACCTGCACATTTTTGGATTGTGGAAGGAAACCGGAGCACCCAGAAGAAACCCACGCTGACACGGGGAGAATGTGCAAACTCCATACAGAGAGTCACCTGAGGCGGGAATTGAACCTGGGTCTCTGGCGCTGTGAGGCTGCAGTGCTAACCACTGTGCCACCGTGCTGCCCACTTCTTCACCACCTCCTACTCTATCCATTCCAACTACTCTCCCATTCCTTCTACAACCCTTACCATTCCACCCACTCTACAAAGAATAAACATGCACTTTCCTCAAGAATTTTTAATTTGTGCATCTTTGACAGTGGTTGACCATCTCAAAGCAGGAATGTTTCCATATTCTTGTGACCAATTTACCAAGGTTATTTTCAATAGTGCTCTTATTTGGATTGGCAGAGATCGATCCTCTGACAAAAGTATTTCATAAAATTGGCCTGACTACTGTAATTGAGAAGTGTTATATATGCAAAGGCTGAAAAGCCTCCTTCTGTGCTACATATACTTTGCATATGCTTGTATGGAATCTCGAGTACAGAAATAGGCCATTTGGTCCAGTTACTCTAACCCAGCATTAATGTTCCACACTAGCATCCTTCCTTAACTATGTCAGCATTTTCTTCACTTTCTTTCTCCCTCATGTATATTTTAAATTTTCTTTTAATGCATAGATGATATTCACCTCAACTTTTCACATACACCCTATGTCTACAGACATTGGTATCTGACATGTGCCAACTTCCAAGATACTTCATGGCTCATTTCCGAGCCATTCACAGGATGCTTCTGCACTTCAATGTTGCACTGGCAACTGTCATTATAATGCTGCAGCAAGGACTCCATCCACCCAGGAACACATATTCAGTTCTTGGGCAGAACCAGGCTGCATCCCCGTGCTCTTCGCTTGCTGACATAATGCTCACTCACTCTGAGCCTATCTGGATGTTCACAACATCGTTGCCTTGTGTTGCCTTGCCTTTTTGTGGTTTGCCCCTCAGTTAGAGACACCAGGCTCACATTACTGTTTGCTTTCTGTGCCATTTAGCATGGGCACAGAGCCAGGGAGCCTGTCAGCGTTGCCAGCATGCCTCAGTTAAGACAAGCGAGGGTAGCTTACATTCAGGGAATCCCAGCACAGTAGGTCAAGGGCAGCTTATGATACCAGTCCAGTGTCTGTTCAAGGTGGTCATAGTCAGGATACTCTCTGCATAAGCAGTGAAAACCATATGACAGCAACGTGCCACCTACCTTAACTCTTCCTGCTCTGTGGGATGTTTTCCTTTAAAATGAATCAGAGACAGATATCATGGAAGGTGGAAGTGGTGGTACAGCTATTAGCATTGGTGCAGGTAGAGAGGTGCTCTGAATGAGTAGACAGCGCATAAGGCATGCAGCATTAGTGATGACATTGGTTGGGGTGTGTGAGGGCGAGTGGGGAAGATGTCGTGTGCAATGGTGAGATGGTAGAGCACAACACTTGGTGGGACGTGAGTACAGGTGCTGAGATAGAGTGAGCATGAGGTATCAGAGACATGATAGTGACCCTGATATTGGCAGTGTGAAGGAGGTCATTGTTGAATATTCTTCCAGTCGGCTCACAGAGTGGAAACATTGAATGAAGGTGGTGAGGTATGGGCTCATGGCCTCCAACTCTAATACTGGAGAAAGAGGAAATCCTGCCTGTGCACCTTCCCATCCAACAGAAGATCCAGGATCCTGCTCGCAAATCTGGGTGCCGATTTCCCCCCATCTGCTATGTCTGGGATAAACATAGAGACAAAAAAACCCGCAGATGCTGGAATCCAAGGTAGTGAAGCAGGAGACCGGAAGAACAGGTGGAGAAGTCAATGTTTCAGGTATAACCCTTCTTCAATCCTGACGAAGGGTTACACCCAAAACATTGACTTCTCCCACTCCTGATGTTGCCTGGCTTGCTGTCTTCTTCATGTCGATCATGTCTGGGATAAACATCAGGAATCATATAGGGCAGTAGGTCAGCACTGACAATGCTTGTCCAGGTGCTAAACCACTTTTTTTTAAGAAGGCACCTGGCCAGAGATGACAGTGAATGACAGGATTTGTGGTGAACGAAAAGTTGTCCCAGAATGGCATATGGTAAGATGGGGCAGAAATTGGACATGAAATACATCATCGGGGTGGCATCGGCAATTATCGGGGAGAGTTTGGTAAGATGCAAGAAGAATGGTCACTCGGTCTTGCAGCAAATCCCTCCAAACTAGACACGGCTTGCATTTAGTCCAAAAACAAACGATTCAGTACTTTTCATAACAAAAATAGTTTTCCTGTATTTTTGCCACAGATACAAGGCATTCTAATATGTTCATGTCTATCACTCAAGTGTTTTAAAGTTTTGTAAGAGTAGGAGTGCTATCACAAGGTACTCAGGTAATAGCAACCTAAAGACACAACTCCAATTCCCTCTCAATAAACATTCTGGGCAATATGGCAAGGTTTCATTTTTTTAATTATTCGCAATGTGCGAGTAATCCATTATCACTTACGGTAATTCTGATACATTTGTGTGTCCATTGCTCAAAGACAACTTATTGCACATTCAAGAGCAACCAAACAGCAGATCAATGTGTACGCATTCAGATAATCAGAGCTAGTTTATTTCTTTGTCATTCTGTTTATAAATGCTGAGTGAGAATATAACTTAAATTAGCTTTTTTTCCAGAATGACAAGCATCTTTCAGAGACAAATTAGAAACAACTAAAACTTTGAGTACTTGTTAAATAAGTCTTCAGCATTGCCAATTGAGCATGGCAGGTAGAATGAAGCACATTTGATGCCAACTCATTTCAGAAAATGGGCGAAATCAAAGTTTCAGTTAATAACAATCACACCACATAAATGACAAGTAATGACCGTATCAAACAATAAAATAGCAAGTAAATTTTCCTCCAATCTTCAATGCATCCAAAACCCATTCAATTCCTTCCCCAAAAACATTCTGGGCAATATAGCAAGGATTCAGTTTTTAAAAAACTGTTCTCAATGATGTGGCTAAGCTACCACTGGCTAAACTGGACGAGCCGCATCATCGATGTGGTTACAGGATCAAATGCTAAGACTGTGGCAAATGGCTCATCTCTCAACCCTTCAAAGCTTTATCACAAAATACAAGATTCAACTAAGAAGTGTGATGGAATATTAACCATTCATCTGGCTGAATCTTGGATAATTTGAACATCCCAGGTTCAATTGAATCCAGGTCAGAGCAACCCGACTGATCAGTGGCCCCTGCATTGGACTCAGTATTTGATGCCAATCCAATCACTAAGACAATATCCCACCTTTGTAGACTGCGAAAAATGGGCTACAACTTAAGCCTCACCACAAAATTTACACAGAATAAAATGAAATCTTCCTAATATTGTATTAAATTGAATTGAATTTATAGTCACCTGTACTGAGGAACAATGAAAAGCTTTTTCTTGCGAGCAATACAGGCAGATCACAAAGTTAAATAGCATAGATAAGTAAATACTAGGTAAACTGTGGCAAAAGCAAAAACACAGGTAGGGTTGTGAAGAAATATTGCCAGGGTGGGATGGATCTGAGAGAATGCTGGCGGTCTTTCCTTGACAGCAGGCCTGATAGATGGGATTTTATAGATGGGAGGTTGGCCTTTGTGATTGTCCAGACCAAGTTCACCACTCTCTGTAACCATCTCCGATCTTGAGTAGTACAGTTGCCACACCAGGTAGTGATCTTTAAAATGTAGTCTGCTTTAAAATGCATAGATTGCCTGTAAAGGGGTTATTACTCTTCTGTTGCTAGGCAATCTCTGTAGGGCATCATGTAGTTTCCAAACCGCTGTCCACAATCCCTATGATTGGTGACATAATCTTAGGTGACACTATCAGATTTTTGTTTGGGTGAAGTGTGCATTATGTTCACAACCTTTACAATTTCATATTTTGTTCTTATCCTTTGATTTATTAGAATGTGTTGATGTACAGTAAGAAAATGCTTTTTGCAAATATAACATTGGTTTCTCTTGAATAATGAACTCTACAGGAAGTTAGATGAAAGGACACACATGGTGGTCATATGTCTCTACATTGCTATTATTTATTGATTCAATAGCATATCATTTGTATTTATAAATAGTATTAACATTGTTTGCAAATGTCATGTTTTTTTGTGTTGCAGTGTTTGAACAGTCTTTCAGAGAACATGCCAAGTAGTCACTGAGAACTATTTCTTGAGTAAAGGAATCCCCAAAGACTGATAATCACAACATTGAGAATACAGCTCTGTGTCACAATTATGAATGGCCCATTTGCACTTGAGTCAGGCAGAATCAGAATGAAACATCATCTCCGACATCTTACTCTTCATTTTGAATAAAACAATTTCACCTTTATTGGACTACGACTCAAACATATGAGCAGATTAATACATATGGTATTGCCAATTTCCAGAGATCATTTTATGTGCATAAAAAATACCAAATAAGCATGCATGCCAAAATCAAACTCTGATCCACAAAATATCAATGCATCATATGTAAAAGCTGAAACTCCCAAAGAAACCCACACTGGACATTCATATTTTGATGATAAACGTTTTGCTACTTTCTGTCCTCCACTTTCTGTACCTAGCTCTCCACTTCCTTTCGTGGTCTTGTCTTTCCCCCCCACTGGTGTCCAGACTGATCTGCTCCTTCAACATCTGTAGATGTCTTCCATCTTTTAGCCTAGCCTGCTGCATTATTGTCATTTCACAGGTAGCCACCTACCCAGTATGATCCATGTGGTCACTTTGATCATACAGTGTAATTAACAGTCTTTTGCATTAGTATCCACATTTTTATACATGGACAGCTGCTTTAAAAATTTCCAATGATGAAGGTTTTCAAACCTCTTCAGCTTGGAGAATTTTTAAAGGTTTTTTTTTAAACATATTGGAAATTGTTTCAATCTACCATTGCAAGTTGATGTGTGGAGTAGTGAGGTCCTGGAAAGATTTGAAGACACAGATGAGAATTCTACAATTCAGATATGGTCAGACTGGGAATCAACACAGGTAACACAGCAAACATGTAATGGATGAACATAGGAGGAGAAAGTGAGGTCTGCAGATGCTGGAGATCAGAGCTGAAAATGTGTTGCTGGAACAGCGCAGCAGGTCAGGCAGCATCCAGGGAACAGGAGAATCGACGTTTCGGGCATAAGCCCTTCTTCAGGAATGGATGAACATAACATGATGTGAAGTTAGGAAACAGGTAGCAATGTTTTTAATCAGGATACAAGATGGGATGCCAGCAAGAAGGTCGTTGGACTCGTCAAGTTTAAAGATAACAAAAGTGAAGATGAGGGTTTCAGCAGTAGATGAGTTTAAGTTGGAGCAGAGTGTTACAAAAATTACAAATATGCAGTTTTACTGATGGGGTGAAAATGTGCTGAAAGATCACTGTGAGGTTAAGTGGAAGAGCAAAGGATCTCAATCATGCTGAGGCAGTGGCCAGGAAGTGGACTGGACTTGTTAGCTAAGGAAAGGAATCTGTTCAAGGAACCAAGACACAGGTTTTCACAATTTTAAATTACAGGATATTGCTGACCTTCTGTATTGTAAATCAGACAACAAACCAAGTCAGATCCAATGAGGAGTGGAATAGTTTCAATCTATGCACTGGAGGCTGTTCATTTCTTATGGTATTCATCTAGTAGTTGAATGCAACTCATCTGCTGTCACCAAATACACTCCTTGAATTTCAACCAAGATCTTTTTGTCTCTAAACTTTCAAATGTGTGAAGGCAAAGGCATTATAAAAATAACTCCATGGCAAAAATTTAAATGTATTAATGTGCCTAAACTCTTAGCTTACAATGAAAGCAACAGGAATCCACACCTGATTGTTTTCATCCTGACAACCTATGCACATAATTTGAAGAGGTTATTTGAAAAAACTATTTTCTGGATAAGAAAGCTTGGAAATTGTAAAACATTTATCCTATATGCATGGACAGGTCAGTATGTCATTTAAGATAGTGAACAGTGGAAATAGATGTAAACCTGGTATATTAATACAAATATATTAACAGCAAAAAGTTTAAAACGCACATGTGTGTATCACACATGGCCCAGTTGGTAGCATTCCTATGTTGATTTAGAGGTTGTGGGTTAGGGTCCCACTCCAGTCCCTGAATACAAAAATCAAGGATGACACTCCTGTGCAGCAATGACAAAGTGCCACACTGTAAATAAGTACTGAGGCAGACATAAAATAAGTCACAGCATTGTCTTGAAGAGCAAGTGAGTTATTCCTTATAGATGGTAGATTTCAATCCTTCAACCACAATTTTTAAAAGATCATCTTACCATTAGGGTGACACAGTGGCTCACTGCTGCCTCACAACACCAGGGATACACAGACAGGAGCCTTGAAGAACACAGCAAGCCAGGCAGCATCAGGAGGTGGAGAAGTCAATGTTTCTTGTGTAACCTTTCCCGAAATGTGCACTTCTCCACCTCTAATGCTGCCTGGCTTGCTGCGTTCTTCCAGCCTCCCTGTCTGTGCATTTTGGATTCCAGCATCTGCAGTTTTTTTTTGTCTCACAACACAAAGGACTCAGATTCAATTTCACCTTCAGGGGACTGTTTTTGTGTGGAGTTTGCACATTCTCCCCCATCTGCGTGGGTTTCCTTTCTCAGTCTAAAGGTGTGCAGATTAGGTGCATTAGCAATGCTAAATTGCCCATAGTGTTCAAGGATGTGTAAATTAGGTGAGAATTAGTCATGAGAATTAGTCATGAGAATTGCAGAGTTATAGACATAGGGTAGGGGTTAGATCTGGGTGGGATGCTCTTCTGAGAGTTGGTGTGGACCCGATGGGTCAAATGGCCTGCTTCCACATTGTAGAGATTCTATGATTATCAGTGTCTTGTCTCTGGAAGCTTGCTGTGCTCACATTAGCTACTACATTTCTTACCTTACAAATGCCTATGCTTCAAACTGTTTCAATGTTTACAGAGCACTTCAAAATGTCCTGTACCATATAAATGTAAGTCGCTTTATTCATATTTTTAGAAAACCATGAAAGCTTGATTGCAACCAAGAAGAAGAATTACACATTCGAAGCCACACTGCTTTTAATCTCATTTGCGATGCTTTAATGTGTCAGCCTGAATTTGTGATTAACTTATAAACATCTGATTCTAAGAATAGAGAGCTACTGATCTCGGGCCAGAAAAAGTTCAGCAAGTATTATGGTTTACTTTGAGAATTCAGTAGGTATCATCTCCATTTATACAAAATGTTTATTATTAAACACAATCCAGACTGTCCAAAAGTGCTTTTAATAACTGTTTTGTGGTTGTAAAATACAATTTTGTCAAAGGAACTGCTGTAACAAACTTCACAGATCTATGTATTTCTGAACAGGATGTCACACACCATTAGGTTTGTAAGATTGTGTAAGCCTTAAGAAAATAGAGCCAAACAGGCTTACTGGCTGGATGTAAAAATGCTTGTTAGTTGAACAGTTTAGTTTTGGCAGTTACTTACCTCTTGTCATGGCTCTCAGTAAGAATGAAAACTGCATATTGAATAGTCAAATGGTTTGCTTTTCAACTAATTTTCACAAGAGGAAAACGTATGAAATTGGTATTTTTTCAGTAAAATCACATGAAGGTTTACCTTCCCTCCATCCAATCTTTGCAGGAATACAATCATTGGGTTTAATCCGAATTAATGGAATTCAAGTGATTAAAACCATTCAAAGATAAACCAGCTGATCATCATCAGAATTTGGCAGTGTTCCCATTTCTGTGCCGGGTCTGAAGAAGCTTTATACCAGGGCATCAACTTTAGTCACCAGAATCAAAACGTAAGGGATTTGATGTGTGAGGAATTCTACAGAACTAGAATTCTTTATCATGAGGAACATGAGCAAAACTAATTATGGGAATGAAGGGGAGTGATTTCAAAACTGTCCCAAGGTAACAAAGCCTTCAAAGTTGAGAGTAATGCAAGGACAGCTATTGAGCTAGATGATCGGCTATGATCATAATGATTGGTGGAGTAGCCTTGAAGGGCTGCCTGGCTGACTCCTGCTCCTATTTTCCTTGTTTCTTTAGTGTTCACATCTAGGTTTAAAATGTTCAAACCATTTCAGAGCTGGCTATTTTGTTTTTTTTTAAAAAAGCATAATGACATTATTGACTTGCTAAAAGGATGACAAGGCAGTATTTTTGGCTCTGAGTGCAATACGTAATCCAGGAGTGAAAAACATCCAAAATAACTCCATTTTTAGAGTTAAAAATCACACAACACCAGGTTATAGTCCAACAGGTTTAGTTGGAAGTACACTAGCTTTCGGAGCGCTGCTCCTTCATCAGGTGGTTATCTGTTTTTAAGAACATCTCTCCCCTCTCCCTCTACAGGGTTCTACTTACATTGCAATCTCCAAACTAACATAATTGGAACACATTAGGAACATATTAGCTTGAATTTTGCAATCAGTGAAGGGTCAAATTTCACTGGTGACCTCAAAAGAAAGCCACCTAAATTAGACAGTTTGATTGATTGATTGATTGATTTCCCCTACTGTGAAACTACATTCAGTCAATGTGGCATCATCCGTAGGGCATCAATGGCATCAGAAACAGTGAATAGCTAATCAGATTGAAGGATTCTGGCATAAATTATGGCTCATTGTTTGTAAAAGTTATTCTAAGGGAATGGCATTCCATGTTTAGGCGGCTCAGTGGTCAGTACTGCTGCCTCACAGCACCAGAGATCTGGGTTCGATTCCAGCCTCGCGTGACTGTCTGTGTGAGTTTGCACATTCTCCCCATATCTATGTGGGTTTCCTCCAGGTAATCCGGTTTCCTCCCACAATCCAAAAGGATGTGAAGGCCAGGTGAATTGGCCATGCTAAATTGCCCATAGTGTTCAGGGATGTGTTGGCTAGGTGCATTAGTCAGGGGAAATGTAATGAAATAGGGTAGGGAATGAGTCTGGGTGGGATACTCAGAGGGTCAGTGTGGACTTGGTGGGCCAAATGGCCGGTTTCCACACTGTAGGATTAGTTCTCAGGATCAGAGCAATTGTTCAGTATCTATCATGATATAGTACATCATTAAAAAAAACGTGGTTACATCACATTCAATAATACTTAATATTTTCAATATTTATTACAGCAGAAATAGAGCATAAAAAAATTGAAGCTCACTGCCAATGCATTCAACACAGGTTTGACAAGCTTGCAACAGCACATTTAATAGAGGAGTGGGGTATCAATGTGAGCAATTTCTGGATTTCTGGTTTTAACGGCATGTGCGAACATTAGAAGTTACTGTCAGTTTTAAACCTGCTGAATGCTGACAATTTTGCCACTGTTACAAACTGCAAATTTCAGACTCGACCTTTTAAAAAATGCCTTTGTTTTAAAATCTATTCCTTGATACATTTAACAGTGACATCTGTGAATACAAAGTACTTCAAATCTTATCATATCCCTTGTCTAAATATGGCTGCCATGCTAAACACCAGGAAGAAAGAAACCTGCTTTTTAGAACCCATATTTCCTTCTTTAACTCGTTTTTTTTTTAAATGTACTTGCATCAAATTTTAAAATGGCTTCTATGAGAAATTGACTGATTCCAGAACTTTATGCAACTACCAGGACAAAAGCTAATTCACCACCCCCTGGATTATGATAGACCTTGCATTGTGTGCACATTCCAGACATGCGAACAGACAAGACTAGAAGGTGAAATGTCTGCCTCAGCCAGTTCTGAACCTAGGACCATCAAAAACCATCACTGATTGCCTCGGTGCAAATGTTTCCACAGTTCATGGTTTCTGATAAGGTAACATCAAAACCACCTTGTTTTCTGTGTGTCTTAATCCAAAGCACGAGTCACATGACTGGAACTGCTGAGTTGTTGAAATCACTTTTAACTATACAGTTTGACTTTCGTTCAATCAGCTTGTAACACCAGAATAGTAAGCAGCTCCTGGTTTAGCTCAATACTTGCCTCTGGTTTGATTTAATTTGATTTGATTTATTACTGTCAGTGTCAATATAAAGTGTTGTCTTACGTGCTTAACAGGCAGATTGTACTGTACAAGTGCATCAGGGTAACACGACAGAGTGCAGGATACAGTTTTACACTAGCTGAGAAAGTGCACAGAGAGATCAACATTAGCATTTAAGAGGTCCATTCAAAAGTCTGATAACAACGGGGGAGAAGCTGTTCATGAATCCATTTACACGTGTGTTCACTTTTATATCTTCTACCCAATGTAAGAGGGTAGAAGAGAGTATAACCTGGGTGCGAGAGGACCTTTGATTATGTTAGTTGCTTTCCCTGATGCAGTGGGAAGTATAGATGAAGTCAATCCATGGAAGGTTAGTTCGCATGATGGATTGGGCTCTGTTCTTGACTGTCTGCAGTTTCTTGCGATCTTGGGCAGACCAGTTGCCATACCAAGCTGTAATGCATCCAGATAGGATGCTTTCTATGGTTCAACTACAAACATTTCTAAGAATGTTTATGGACATGCCGAATTTCCTTAGCATCCTGAGGAAGTAGGTGCGCTTTCTTGACCATAGTGTCAATGTGGGTGGGCCAGGATAGATTGTTGGTGATCATCACTCCCAGGAACTTGACCCTCTTGACCATCTCCACCTCAGCACCATTGATGCAGACAGGGGCATGCCTTCCACTTCGCTTCCTGAAATCAATGACCAGCTCCTTCATTTTGCTGATTTTGATGGAGAGATTGCTGTCTTCATACCAAGCAGTTAAGCACTCAATCTCCTTCCTGTACTCCGCCTCATCATTGTTTGAGATCCAATCCATAATGGTAGTGTCAGCAAACTTGTAAACAGAGTTGGGGCAGAATTTGGCCACACAGTCGTGTGTATTCGAAGGCTGAATACAATCTCAATATCTTTCAACTTCTGGAGAAAAAGATATTTCACCTGCATAAGATACTAATTCCCAGCTTACGCTTATTCCACCTTCACCTGCACAGTGACTACATCTGAGCTTCTACAAAAGAGAAATGTGTGTAATGACAACTGAAAGAAAGAACATCAACTGAGCTTAGACTTACTGGACTCACTAATTCACATGGAGTAATTCCAATGGTTTTGATTTTAAGTAATTTGTCATTTTTCTCCTTTCCTTCCTGATGATGTGCATGTGAATGGGTGTCATGAACTTATCCTTGGGTTTTAAATGCAGTAGTAAGTGCTACTCCGTAAATTGCTGTAGACAACTTTAAATTGGACTTCACAAACAGGGTTTGAGAAAATCTACCATTGTTTGTTTTTAAAAGGGACAAGAAGTTTTAAAAAATTGAAAATCATCACTGCCACAGACAGGAGAGAAGAGAACTCCATTCACCTCTTAACTCTTATCGATGACTCTAGCTGTAAGAGTTAAATTCCATCATCCTCAGTTCTTCAGTTGCACCATCTTTTAATTCCTCGAACAAGCTGCACTGAAGAAATATTGTAAACCAACAACATTCAGCACTTCCTATTATTCTAATTTTGAAGTTATTCCAAACACCATGATTTCTCAGCAGCTGTAGGAAGGCTCGAGTGACAGGCAATCCAGGGAGTCTGTCCAAGACCATCTGCTGGACTTGAAGTAAAGTCCTCCACTATATGTGCTGTTGTTGAGTTCCAAACATGACTAACATACCATGCTTTTTCTCCATGTTATCCACTAATGTCTACTCAAAAGCCACTTATTGCTAAAATTGGAAAGGAGAGATTCAGATCCAAAAGATTTCAGTCCCTATTATTCAGTCGAAGCAACTGTTACTGAATGCAGGCAAAACTGCTTGCTTCCATGATTACTACTTCCAGGTAATCCCAAGCAAATTTTGCTGAAATTATGATGTCTAAATTTTGAATGTATGCTTTTTTGGAGTTAACTACTGTTGTTAGATACTCATTTTGCTTGAGCTGAAAAGAAAGGTATGCCCCACAGCCCTCTCCACAGATACCATCAATGCCACTCAAGGATCATTTTAAATTGGACGTTCTCCTTTTGGATCGAACTAATGCATCTATCAGCATCACTGTTGACAGTGACACACTCTTCCCAGCAGTTGCAGGAACACTCCCTGTGACAGACAGGCCTGGGATTCAGTCTTGAGACCATCTGTTTGGCTGGAAAGAAGGCAATCCACCATCTGTGACACAGGAGAACTTGAGTTTATTAGCCTTTGATTTGGAGTTTCTTTTGACATTCTTATCAAACTAAATCTATCAATTATTGTTGCTAAGTCACAAAAAAAAGCTGGACAACTACTGTGTGACAATGTTTTACCATAATAAATTTAAATCACGATAAAAAGGATGATCTGAGATGAACAGTATTCTTTATAATGACGTTGACTTATTTTGGTAGACTTTTCAGATAAAACTGAGCTTGTAACAGAACCACACAATACATGGGAAGCACTAAGTTTGATCCCTCCTCTCTATTGAGCTGGAATAGATGCATTAAACTTGATTTATTCAATTTTTTTTTTACAGGAAGAGCAAGTTACAGCATTCAGCAAAAGTTTGGGTGTGATATTCCCTGTATCTGACTGATGCACACTGATGGGTTTCAACTAAAAATAATCACATTGCCTGGGTCCTGGAAGAGTAATTTCTTTTTGAAACTACCTTTTTTTAAGGAATAAGTCACACATGCCAGCGAGGTGAAGAAGGGAAAAGCATTAAAAGAAAAGCTTAGATTGCCTGCAGTGAATGTGTTATGGTAATAGCCATAACAAGTAGGAGTGAGACAACTAGTGTCTCTCAAGGATTCTACAAAATAATCACATAGTGCTACCATACCTTTAAATATTTGAATATTGTTAAAAATGGAATGCCTTTTCTAAAATTTTTTTTCAGGTATCACGTACTTAATATAAAAAAGTGTACTCTATACATTCATTGGCCTTCATATTATGATATAATTTCCAAAAATCTGTTTCAATATAAATGTGTTACTTAATGGCTATGGAGTAATAACCACTTCAAGTATCTGGGAGGTCGATAGTTTTTTTTATAAAAAAAGTCCAGTTACATTTTTTTTTGAGAGTTAAGTTAATTTCATTCTTGAAAAATTAGCAATACAATTGGTGACAATATTCCTCGGCACTGACTACTTATTTGAAGTTTCCATTTTCCCTACTCAGTGGTCACCATCTTGTGGGGAAGCCAATAGTGGCGAGCAATAACATTTCTTAGAAAATATTAGAGAACGTACAAAGTTTGACAAATTAATTTGTTGGCACAAAAAGGTGAGGAATTAAACACCTACACTGAAATAATAGTGTAGATTTTACTGAACATTACATATATGCCATATCACTTCCTTACAGACAAATAGATTCCTGGGAGTGATTATAATACAATAATTTAATAAAGGTGTTTGGATGACATCATCATAATAAAACCTAAGCTTATGTTACTTAAATTTGCCATCTGAACTCCAGGATTAGATAACTGCTTTGAAGTCACTCCAAGGCAATTTTTGTTTCCATCAATTTTTGGAGACCATTTTATGTGGTCATCACAGTGGATACTAACAGCTGGGGTAATTTTTAAAAATTGATATACACTGAAGTATGAAAATGTTATAGGAACATTGCAATTTTATTCTAAAATAAGAGTGGAGAAAGATATTGGTATTCAAAGGCAGAAACTTGTTGAGGCTCAGGGCCCAATGGAGAGGCGAGAGACTCTTTTCCAGAAAACAACTGAAACACATGCCAATCAGGCAGTGACAAGGCCAACTAGGGAGGGACCCTTCACCTGAATTAGACCCTGAAGCAGGAGTTCCATCCACTGGGTCAGAGGCCAGCAACATTATTGGGTGGAATGACTACTGGGTAGTGATGTGATAGGATCAAGAAACAACACAGGCCTCCAGCCGGTAAGGACAGAAGCATTTTCATAGAGTGGGGGCTTGCGAGGGCTATGGAGGGAAAAGACGGGTGTAGTGAGGTCAGCAGCAAGGTCAGAAGGGGAGACTTCAGTGCTGCCACCTCTCCCAACCCTTGATGTCAAATCCTTTGATTTGGTTCCAATTGCCTTTGATCGAGGGATTCGTCCTGGCAGAAGTTGTCAAATTGTTACAGTGTTACCTGTTGTGCACTCCTCAAGTCAACAGGCCCAACTGCAATGGGTTAACAACAGTGGCAGCACAATGAGCCTCTTAAGTGGTCACTGATTGATCACATTGATAGATCATCTTGCCCCATCTTAATTCTGGAGGTAAAAAGTGGATGAGTTCTTGTACATCACCATCTTGCATATTTAAATGCCACAACCACTTCCAAGTTTGCCACAAAAGAGAGAAGATTCCACCCATTAAAAGCAATGTAATGGACCCAATGCTCATGTGCTCATAATACTTCATATGCTTCCCAACCCTATCCATGTCATTGTGTAGAAGCAGGAGGAAAGTGCCAGTGTTTTCCTCACAAAAAGAGAGGGAATATCACGAACAGAAGAGTCATCCTTCAACCATGTGAATACACCTCCTGGAAGCTGACTTTACGAGGTGAAGAGTTTATGGGAAAAAGACAAAGACCAAAATACAAATTGCCTGCACATCACAATCAAGGGTGATGCATTGAAACAGACAGAAAGAAAAATTACTTTCCTTTTTCCACTGAAATTACCCCTCAAGCAATAAATGCTACTCTGGCAAACTTGGGGTAATAAGAGACTTAATGTTTCTGTAGCCGAACTAGGACAACCAACTGTCCTATATTTAAGCAATTATCTTTATTTTGACCGAATGTCACCAAGGAATCCTGATTGTTTCTTACTCTCGGGCAGCCTGTGGGACCGATCCTGCGAGTCTCTTGGGTGAGACCGAACAATTCTATTGATTCAGCCAGCTGTGAGGTAACGCTGTAACTGAACAAGACAAGTTGTAAGTTTTATTTCAATTTATCAGCTTCCACTTCCACCCAATTATTCACTCCTTTCCACCCGTCTTGACCCAGTCCTATGGTAAAAGCATTCCTTCTTGTAGTTCATAAGAGTTGATCACCCTGAGCAGAACCTAGGGTCTCGCATGATTGCACGTTCTGTTCCTCCCATAATTCTTAAAGAAAACAATAAAATGTGCTAGTTTTCTACTGACAAAATAATCACAGTAGCATTAGCATATAACCATTTGTACAAATCACTCCAGGCCACTATTAAATGTGTGCACACTGGGTGAAATCTCCATTTTCTCTTGGGGTGATTCAAAGCAAGTAGAATAATGCTAGCAGTAAGCAAGTCAGACTTGATACAATCCCATTGAACCAAAATCTAAACTATAAAGTAACACTTCCCCTGAAGCAGCAATCAATCCTCCAGCTTTTGCAACATGCTTATGGAGCTACTGAAAAGTCACCTTTCCACTTTTCTTCCATCAGACGATATAAAGATAGAGTCATTGACAGATTTCCTAATGGAAGTAGAACAAAACCAAACACAGGGAAAATCTTTAACCATTCCTTTGTCTGTTCAACTCTGACTCCCTGTCTTTGGGCTCTATCTCCATCTATCATTTACTCTTCCTGCATACCCGCCCCGCCCCACCCCCCCCCCCATCCCCAATCTTGCATATAAAAGCTATCCTTTCCCAGCTACAATCAGTTCTGAAGAAGAGCCATAGGACCTGAAATGCTAACTCTGATTTCTCTCACTGAGGAGGTGCCAGTGTTGGACTGGAGTGGACAAAGTTAAAAATCACACAACACCAGTGCTATCATCCAACAGGTTTATTTGGAAATACTAGTTTTCAGAGCACTGCTCCTAGCACTGCTCCTTCAAAATAAACCTGTTGGACTATAACCTGGTATTGTGTGATTTTTTTTAAACTGATTTCTCTCCTCAGATGCTGCTAGACCTGCTGAAATTTTCCAGCAATTTCTGTTTTTCTTACAGGGAGAATCTCTTTCAAGTAGTTATAAGGAGTACTGTAGCTCCACTTAATCCTTTATTTCTTCTGTGAATGTTACATAATCAATTGAACATACTTAAAGGTAAAGGTCACATTGCCATAGTCTTATCAGACCATAGAGTTGCTGACTCATTAGAGAGAGACCCCCTGGTGGTTTAATCAGAGGGTCACCACACTTCAGGCGAGAGGAGAGATCAAGGATATAAATCCTTTATGGTAACCTTAGCCTGAGCAGGAACATGCTTACTTTCATAACTGCCTACTTGGATAAAGCTTTTGCCTCCAGATATTGTTTTAGATCTTTAATTTAGTACTTCATCAGTGTGTGGCTTTCAAATTTAACAGGCAGCATGGAGAAAAATTGGGAGTAAGATGTCTTGAAAATTAAATCCATTTTTTCAATGTCTGATTACTGCTTCAAATTTTTTAGAAATAACAGCATCATTTTTTGAAAAGTAGCTCTTTTTCTTTATTCTTTTACAGGATATGGAAGTCATTCACAAAGCCAATGTTCATTGTCCATCCTTAATTGTCACTTGGACTGAACAGAAAGGGCAATGAAGAATCAACTACATTGCTGTGGATCTGGAGTCACATGTAGACCATATAGGAGACAGTGAGGTCAGCAGATGCTGGAGACCAGAGTTGAGTGTGTGTTGCTGGAAAGACACAGGCAGCAGGTCAGGCAGCATCCGAGGAACGGGAAAATCGATGTTTCGGGCCGGAGCCCTTCATCAGGGCTGAAGAAGTGCTCCGGCCCAATTCGTCGATTTTTCTGCTCCTCGGATGCTGCCTGACCTGCTGTGCTTTTCCAGCAACACACTGTAGGCCATATAGGTCAGGTAGGCAGAATTCCTTCTCTGAAGGACATAAGTGAACCAAGTAGGATGTTTACAATAATTGACAATTATTGAAGAGGTGTTTGACGGTGGAAGGCTATTACAACCAATTCTCTTTCTTTTATTGAATTTCACAGCAAATTCATTTACAAATGGTAGTGGATCAACCAGTATTGATTCTTAACAAGGGGCTTTTTTCTTAACAAAATGTCTATTACACGATAGTATTTCAAGTCAGGTTATATGAACAACTTAACATTGTTGCTATGACTGTGAGGAGAGCTTCTAGGTCCTAAGCTGGTCTGCCCTATCCCCACCCCAGCATATGTGACATCATCAAATTAGATATCTCTTAGTGATGTCTCCAACAATAACTCTGTTAGGGTCATTACATAACAATTCAGACTTGCTTTTAATTTCAGATTTTATTAACTTAAATTCTATCAGCGGACATGGTGGGATTTGAACCCACATCTCCAGTGCATTCACTTTGGGTTTGGAGACTAGTGACTTTGGTATTATGCCATCATTTCTCATCATTTGCACTAAAATGGGGACAATTCATGGTTTCCCCTCCATTCATTTCAAAGGAGATTGTTTCATTAAGTACTGAAAATGTGTTGCTGGAACAGCGCAGCAGGTCAGGCAGCATCCAGGGGACAGGAGAATCGACGTTTCGGGCATAAGCCCTTCTTCAGGAATACTGTTTCATTAAGTATTCAGTTCTGTCACATTAGGAAACTCAGGCCAGTATTGTTGGGAAATAAAAGAAAACTAAATAAAACAAAATTGTTTAAACATAGTAGAAATCAAGTAGAAAAATGCCAGTGATTTTCTTTGTGCATGGTTGAAAAATTGTAGGTAGTCAAATTTGACGGCAGTATTATATTGAATAGGCCCCAATTGATTCTGGTAATTTCTGAGAACCAGCCAACCGTAAGGGTGCACACAGCAGGCTAGACTGAAAGATCAGTGTGTTAGCAATTGTTTACTGCATACGTTGGTCTTCACTGTTAAAATTTTCAAGTTGCAGTAATTAATTACAAGGCATTTTTTTCAGTGACCAAGAAACAAAGACATTGTTAATGGTGTGCTTCAAGAATTAGATGAACTGGAAAATAACTAATTCTGATCACTCAAGTATGTTGAAAAATGAAAACACATCTAGTCTTCACTAATAGTCTGAAAATAATATCCAGGCATCCAGGCTAAGTTGCTGTTTTAATTGTGGAAGCATTGCAACTAAGCAAACTTAAATCCACATCTCATATCTGGTTGTGGATAAGGTACGGTTTAGTTGTGATGCTCCTGTGATAAAACAGCTCAGGGACTCTCTGTGACCAGTTGTGATGTGTTGTACCTGATTCCACATAATTAAACAGCTTGATCTCGCATACAATTCAACAACCAAAGTGGAATTGTTCTGTCAAATCTACAAATATAGCAGGCTCACACAGTTAAAAGACTTGTGATGAAATCTCATTATAGCCATATGATTGTAAAGTTGGGTTCTAAAGATAAGGAGAAATGCAATTTTAATTTTCAGTTCTGTAGATGTCAAGTCTTTTTGCACAATGAGTTAACAAAAACAAGCATTCCCAAGAAATCATGTATCTTTAGATTAATATACAGCAAACCACCTGGACAGTTAATTGTTAGGTATTTGTTATCTTGATTTTTACTACACTGATAGAGAGAGATACACACAGAGAAGGGGGCTTAGACATACTACCTTATCATTAAGATAAAAGTCATTTCAGTCAGAGGTCCTTAACAGCAGAGATGTCGTTATTAGCATTCCAAGCAGTCAGGATTGGGGAAATGTTCTGGATTGCTTCTTAGAAAGTTTAAAACAGAAGGCTGCAGAGGTGTCAGAGATGAAAACATCTTTCAAAGCTGTTGAAGACATTAGGTTAAATAACCCATGCTAATTAATAAATGAACTGAATTAGCATTTTGTTTAAGGGTCTCAGGAACATATTGACTAAGGAAAACAATATTGAGTGAATGCAGATTTTTTTAAAAAAGAAACCAATTTCAACCATGACAGCTGAGCAAAGAGCTTTAGCATGGAGACAGGGCTCACATTTTGTGTTACGTCTGTGAGGTTATAGGGAGTGGAAAAAGGTAGAATGTGTCTTTCTTATATCTTGTATGTGTTAATTTCAAATAGTTCTTATATACGTAACATTCTTGGTACTTTTCCTTTCTGTAATAAAAATGGTCTTTTGTTAAAAATACATTGGCAACCTATGAATACGTTCAGTGATTGATCTCCATGGTAAACAAAAGAAACTGTAAAACTTATGACCTATCAGGCCAAGTCTCACTCCAGTATTACCAAATTTTAAAATTGATTCAGTTACAGAGTAAGAGCCTACACCTGGAACATCGACTCTCCTGATTCTTGAAAGCTGCCTGACCTGCTGTGCTTTTCCAGCGCCACACTTTTCGACTCAGTTACAGACGAGACAATGTAGTGCAGTGCAGCACATCCAGGAAGTTTCTAAGTACAATCCCTAGAAGACTGGATTATGGAATTCCAGGTTTAAGCAAAGAGGTGAGAATAGGGACATGATTAATATTCTGGATCTTGCCTTAGGTGGTCCTAGAACATGATTTTGTACTATTATTAAGCCCAATTTGTTTGTCTTCACCTGACCTATCAGGTGACATGTCACAGACCAGAACTAAGAGTCATGTGATTTCCCAATGCACAAGACTTTTCCTGGTTGGGCAAAGGGATGGAACATAATTAATTCAGGAGGGAAAACCAAACTTGGGCTATTTGAACTCAATGCCATTTGCCAGGCCTTAACTCCAGTCTGAAGTCATGAATTGATGAAATAGAGATAAGCATTGTTGAAAGATAGAGAACAATCATGAATTGAAGATTTGTAAATGTCTGCTTTTGAGGGATTATGAATACTTGTTGACATTCCAAAACAACAACTACCTCACTGGGAACAGAACAGCAGGGAAGATGGGATGAGGTTCTGCATTCACAGTTTGATTGAATGTTTAAATAGGCTTTTAAAGGACTAGATTTATTTTTATGAGAGATTAACTATATTAAATTCTCTGAGTTTGTTCTATGACTGTAAATTTTATTGCACGATGAATTTATGGGAATCAGAGCTGTACTGAATTGATGGAAATTGTTTTCATCCCTACATGGCTTGAGAGATCTGACTACGATAAATTCTGGACAGTGGTTATGGAGGTGGCTTGAGAGGCCTTGGGGTGCAGATTGGTGAGGCATATCAGTTAACATGGAGTTAAGATGGAAGGTTTAAGGAGTGGGTAGTGAACATGGCTGGGTCATGAGTGTATGAGGGGGCATGGCAATGTGAATAGGGTAGCCGGGGAGTGGCAGAAGTGAAGATTAGAGGGCCGAACAACGTCTAAAACACTGAAATGAATTCATGGAGAATCATGATGGACCTTCTAACCAACTACCTTGGCACTCACCCATCTCATGGTAATTCAACAATCTGCTTCCAGTGTCGGCAGGCCAGA
Source organism: Chiloscyllium plagiosum (assembly GCF_037043375.1). Lineage (NCBI taxonomy): Eukaryota > Metazoa > Chordata > Chondrichthyes > Orectolobiformes > Hemiscylliidae > Chiloscyllium > Chiloscyllium plagiosum. The sequence continues at coordinate 22,992,370 of NW_028270162.1, read as the reverse complement.
ATGCATGCATTGCATCTAACCTCAGAGAGAGAAAATGTGTTTTAGTGTAATTTTTAAAGACGTGGGTCAGTGAATTGGTGGCCAAATGTTGTGAAAGCACAAACTACCATAGCTCAGAATCAAACTTCGCCAGGGGCACAGAACTAAGGAGAAAGAATAAATAAAAGCTTACAAAGTCCAATTGTCATCAAGCAGAATATTGCAGCTCCCACCACCTTCCCCACACCTGACAGTAATCATATTAAAATCATAAAATAATCATATTAAATAAGATTTGGGAATATGTTTTATACTTTGACATAAACATCTTTCTCCAACGGATATTGCACAAATGCACTTTAAGCGGGGTTTATTAGATAATCGTCATGAGCAGAAATCCTGCCAATTCATTTTCCTTTCATATCAAGGGCAGTGAAGTTAAGTGTGATTGTTATTAACGTAAGAGACCTTCAATAAGTTGCAAGCAAAGGGAAAAACATAGCATTTAAAGACCTGCAGTCTACATTTTGTATATCAATCATACTAAGTGCAGATGTGTGTTGGACATGAAAGTCTGACATTTTTTCAGTAGTAACAACTCGTCATTATCAAGGACTAAGACTGGTTACTCTAGAAGGCAATGTAACATCTTTAGTGAGAGCCATGTTACAAGCAGCAAGGATGTTGATTGCTTGGAGGTATGTAGTTCTGGTTTCTGTACAAAGGGAGGTAAACTACAGGGAAGAAAAAAAGTACGGTAATATCAAAGAAATTATCCATACGATCGAATTTTGCCACAGGTATCAAAACCAGTATACAAACCTTCATTTTCCAATGAATTGGCCAGTTACAGGAAGACAATTTCTACTGTTTCTTAAAATGAAGCACAAGGAATGATTTGTGAGCATACTGCCATTCTGACAAACCATACCCCACTGAGTCAAAGCACCAAATCATGATTTCTCTCATTTTTATCCACAAAGGGAATACGTATATCTTTGCTTTTGTATTTGTTTAAACATAAGTATTGCTATGTGTTCCATGTCAATATATGAAAGTACACTTTATAAGATGTGAGCAACCTACATAAATTTAAGGTTTCATGCATTCATGTTAAAGAATTTGAAAGGATAAATGTTTATGTTTAATTTCATTATCAGAATTACAACATTCTCAAGCTCTAATGGACTGTATTGAGGATGGAATTTGTTGAACTTCAAACACAGGGCTATGTTAAACCCCTGACAAAAGTCATTGAGAAGAAAAAATATGAAGAAAGAAAAGAGAAAGAAACAAAGATATAAATTAAGGATTAAGATCTTTAAAGTCTGGATTTTAAGAATGACCCAGCATTAACAGTAGAATATGTATTCTCTTATTTTATAACTAAAAGTTCGCATTTTATGTTGTGGCTGAAGCAAGGCACTCAAATTGTTGATTAACCTATAGGTGGGGCTACTGCACATGTTGAAAACACTTGGCAAACCTGAGTTATTGAAGAGTGAATGTTTGAAGACCAAGGTTGAACTGGGGACTCAGGCCCTTCACATCTTATAAAGTGTACTTTCATATATTGACATGGAACACACATGGAATAATTATGTTTGAACAAACACAAAATCAAAAATATATGCATTCCCTTTGTGGATAAAATCAAGAGATATCATGATTTGGCTCTTTGACTCAGTGAGGTATGGTTTACCAGAATGGCAATACGTTCACAAATCATTCCTTGTGCTCTATTTGAAGAAAAATAGAAATTGTCTTCATGTAACTAGGCAAAATAAAATAGGCAGTGCGTTCAAGCACTTACATTTCTGAAAAGAACTGCAAATTGTGATATGCATGGGTTTCAGATTCAACTCATTCAATCTAAAGAATAAAAGAGAAATATATTTGATGTATGTTGTTTAGTTTGACTTCAGACCAGCAGTGCATGTGCTGCTGAGCTCAGTAACACAATATTTCAAAATTACACATTACCATATACATTCTGTATGCTTAAATTCCATTCCCAGGGCTATTTCCAACTGCTATTACTGTCAAATTTCAATGCCCTGGCACAAGAGAATCTATGCTAACACAAGATGTGATGAAAATTCTTCCATCATTCAAAAGGTTAAATATTTATGGATGACAGTGACTGAAGATAGCATATCAAGTTCTATTCCATAGGTGAAAATGTCAAGAAATCAGCAATCTGTTTGATTTACCTAACACAGAGCAACATAAGGGTAGTATCCCTTAGATCTTAGAATTTTGGATGGACTTATTCAACTGTTCAATCTAAATTGACTGAATGTCTGTCAGTCAGTCAGTGACTTTGGATCCTGTTTGCAAAGGTCATGAGTCAACATCATCATCTTCATGGATGACCACTGCCTTTCATTCAAGGATAAATATTTCTTTTTGGAAATCCTGAGGTAACTGCAAACAAATTTGCATTTACTATTAATTGATAAATGTACATTATTCTGCATCTCTTGTTTTGAAATGAGTTCTCTATCAAGGTTGATGCTCAGTTCTCAACAGAATAGACTTCAGAATTAACATGCTTGCAGGGGATGAGGTGACAATTAAAATTCTGCCCTTTCATTTCTAGGATCAAAGCTTAAGATCAAGAGGAGACAAGATAAAAGTGTCATTTTTCTTTGATGGCTGGTAACTTTTCCTAAGTGAAATTATTTTGGACAGTGTTAATTCAGCTCCTAGTGAACACAGCAGAATATTTCTCTTCCCATTTGGCATTAATTGATTATAATCTGGAGCACAGCCAGGCTGTAGTGAGGACTAACTTGCTCTCAGAACCTCCATCTGTCTATTTTCCACTTTCTCTCCAGTACTTGTCATCTTTATGCTCCACTGTATTATGGTCAGATCATTTATGTTCTTGACTGAGGATGATACCTTTCCCCTGAAATCTCTTCCTCCCTGTTCCATTAGATAAGTAGGTTATATTCTCTGTAGCTGGCCGATGATGTACAAATATTATATCACTTCCCTGAGAGAAGCAGCTGCTTCCCTCCAATCAATATGTTGACTTCCACGCATTTTGCATTTTTTCTGAACATTGCCAACCAACCTTCATTTCCATTTTCATCCATCTGCAACATTCAGTGCCCTAGGTTAAAACTTATGCTGCTAATGTGCAAGTTTATACGAATGAAAAGTATGATTCTGAGTTTCACTTTGCTTTGGCATAGTTCCTCTGAGAGTAAAATACATCAACGTTCTTCACGGAACCATCACCTTTTAGGGCAATTGTGGATGGGTAATAAATGTTAGCCTTGAACATAATCCCCAAAGCCCATAAACAAATATTTAAAAAGACAGACAGCCTGGTCAAAGTGGTTGGTTTAAGAAAGTGCCTTAAAGCAGGAGAGAATGGTAAATGGCTAAGGCAGAGAATTTCAGAGCTAGTAAACTTGAAAAAATAGATCACTAGGATAATTACCCAGCACTTTTTCAAAGTAGTGCCTTGGGATCTTTATTAGCTCTCGAACATCAGATACATTTTGACGTTTCCTCATGTGTTCAAAAGGTTAGAAGAGGTAACTATGGCTCTAGAAATAAATTTTAAAAATACATTTTCAATTGTAGGATAGCCTGAAAAATGCCAATCCAACAGAGGAGAGAAGGATAACCTGGAAACCATAGATCCCCAATTTGGATTCTTGCGGACATAATCCTTGAAGCCATTAGTCAACAGCAAATTAGAAGGAAATTAGAACTTCTGGCAGAAATGTGAAATAAGTAAGTCCATGAGAAATAAACACCTAGTTCAGCATTGATGAAAGACAGGAGGAGGAACAAAAGATTATTGGGATGGATTACAGGGATGTAAGAGAGGATAAATGTAATGATGAGAACAGAAGATAACAAGATTAGTGGATCAATAGATGGATTAGGTTGGAGACAAATTAAAATAAGTATAGCTTTTACAGGCAGAAAATTCAAAAATAAAATATAAAAATGTATGAAAACCTCAGGCAGGTTCCCAGTGTCTTCTCAAGCCTTGGAAGTAGCCAACAGTGCCACCTATTTTGGAGACAAGCATGGAGGGGGAGAGGCGATGGTCTAGTGGTATTATTGCTGGATTGTTAATACAGAGACCCAGATAATGTTTTGGGGACCCACCATGCTTTGAATCCCACCATGGCAGATGGTGAAATTTGAATTCAATAAAAAAATCTGAAATTGGACTCGGCAAGATGGCGGCGATTCTGCAGAACTGCTGTGGACAGCTCTGCCTAACAGCCAAGGCATACTGGTGTTTTTTGCCATCTCTGGCCAACTTATGTGGTGGAATTATTAGTTTAAAACCTTACAGAACACATATTTGTTAATATTTGGGAGTGGGAAGAATGCCAAAGGGAAAAGGAGCGAGCAAACAGCAGCGGGGAGGACACTCCCCTGCAGCACCTACAACACCAGAGACTGCAGCAGAAGCAGCCTCTCCTGAATCCCCCCCCCCCCCCGGGGACCTGACAGACTCACAGAAATTGGCTGCGGTGATGGAGAGACTTACCTTGAAAGTGGGGGCTGCGATTGACGAAATCCGTGGGGAGATTTGTGCCCAGGTCCAACCTATTGCATCCACGCTGCAGAAACATGAGCAGGAGACCCAGGGCCTCGGGGGGAGGCTGGAGGAGGTGGAGGGTTGAACTAAGGCCTCGGAAGCTGTGATGGAGTCCTCATCCAGTCGGATCCAGGTGCTGGAGTGAGAGGTGCGGGCCTTGCGAAACCATATCAACAACCTTGAAAATCGAGGTCGGAGGATAAATTTCCAAATTGTCGGGCTCCCTGAAGGTGAGGAAGGTGAGCAGCCAGTCAGCTTCTTTGAAAGTTGGCTGCCAAAGCTTTTAGGCCTTCACATGGAGTCCAGCAGGCTACAGATTGAAAGGGCTTATCGGGTTACAGTGCACAGGTCAGGCCCAGTGCAGCGCCCCCGCTCAGTCCTAGTGCGCTTCCATTCATATAAGGACAAGCAAAAAGTCATAGAAGCTTCCCGATCCCTAGGAAAAGATCCACAGGCACTGCTGTACAAGGGGTCAAAAATCATGTTTTTCCAGGATTTCTCTGCAGCTGTAATTCAAAATTTGTAATTTGATGAAGTTAAAAAGAGGCTGAGGAACCTGGGCATCCAGTACTCCATGAGATACCCTGCAGTACTTTGTTTCAGCCATGAGGACTCAGCTTATACATTTGACTCAGTGGATAAAGTTAAAAACTTTGTGGGCACTTTAGACAGATTGGCCTGAAGAATACGGTTAATGTTTGTTATCTTTCTATCTTTCCCCTTGTTTTCTCTTCATTTTTAAAAATTCGTTTCTTTCTCCCTAATAATTTTCTTTTTGGAAAGGGGGGAAAAGACCTTGAAATAACTTGTTCCTTTTTTTTTAATAACTGGATTTTCTGATGGGAAATTTTGTGAATGTTCTTTTTTGTCTCTCCCCCTTTATTTTTGTTTGTTCTGTTTCTCTTTTAGTCACAAGTAGGGGTGACATGAAGCCAGGGAAGGTTGGAGTGCTCATCCTGACTTTGTCTTTTTTCTGTTGATTTAAGGATTAACTCCTTGTTTTTTTCTGGCCTAAGGCTGGGGCACAGTCTGGGTTTGAAGGAGCTGTGAAGGAGGGGAGGGGTAGGGTGAGTGCATCCTATAGGCAGGGGGAAAAGTCTTCCATTCAAGGTTTAATTATTGATTTTCTTTGTAGTTTCTTGGTAGTAATAGTTGTTTATAGTTATGATAGAGTAGTGTTTGTATATATAGTTTTTTGATTGTATGAGTCTTTATTTATTTATGCTCGGTTCTCCTTCCGAGGGGTACAAGGGTCTCTGAAAGGGGATATGGCTAAGTGTCTTATTAAATGATGCACCTGGAACATTAAGGGAAGTAATTCGCCTGTTAAAAGGAAAAAAAGTGCTTTCTAGCCTTAAGAGGGAAAGGGTTGATATCATTTTGTTGCAAAAAACCCATCTTGATGTTGGGGAACACCTGAAATTACAACAGAAGGGATATGATCGGGTATTCTTCTCATCCTTTACTACTAAAAGTAGGGGAGTGGCGGTACTTATTCAGAAAAACCTTCCGTTCACATTATTAGAGCAGATGAAAGATAAGCAGGGATGGTTAGTGATACTTAAAGCCCTGATACATGGGTAGAAATATGGCATTTTAAACATCTACTGTACTCCGGCGCATCCCCTCAAATTTTTGATTAGTGCTTTCTCTAAGTTGAGTGCTTTTGGAACACGGCACTTTATTATAGGGGGGATTTTAATTATCTTTTGGATCAGACAGTGGACAGGATGCCTTGTGGACCCCCAACTATTTTTTCACAGGCCAAACTGGTGGTTGACTTATGTGAGGAGTTGGGGCTGGTGGATGTTTGGAGATGTCTTCACCCTATCGCCAGGGACTTCACCTTTTTTTCAAACCCACATAAATGTCACATGAGGATTGACCTCTTTCTGGTTCCCTCGGCCCTTCTAAAATCGATTAAGGATTGTAAAATTGGGAATTTAGCTATCTCTGATCACGCAGCAGTATATTTGGAGGTTAAGGCCAAGAGTGAGGGGGTAGGCTTGCGGCACTGGCGTTTGGACCCTTTTTTCCTTAAGGATTACAAATTTGTGGAATACTTTTTGAAGGAGTTTCAGGAATTCTTGACTATCAACTCAGGCACGGCTAGTTGTCCATCTATGCTGTGGGAGACTGCTAAGGCCTTCGCCAGGGGATTAGCTATTTCCTATTCGGCTAGCTGGAAACGACAGAAGGAGGAACAGCAGCGTCTACTTGAGACGCGGTTGAAAGCCGCAAAGGCAGCCAATTTTGCGCGGCCTTCGGTGGCTAAGTTACAGCGGATCACAGCCATCCGGGCTGCTTGAATTCAATACTGACACAAAACGCAAAGAAAGAACTTGCTTTTGCTAGATAAAGGCTGTTCGAATATGGGGATAGGCCAGGGAAGTATTTAGCATATCTGATTAGGAAAAGGCATTCTCCCCAATCCATTACTGCCATCAGGGACAGCGCCAGGGTCCTTACATACGATGCTAAAAAGATTAATCAGGCTGTTCGGAGCTTTTACTCTGAATTGTATCGGTCTAAAGGTTGCGAAAGATAGGAGGGCTAAAATGGAGATCTTTTTTAAGGACCTGGACTTCCCAGGGGTAACCTTGGAACTGGCCTCTCTCTTTAATGCCCCCTTGACAGTTCAGGAAATACAGGAGGCAGCTAGGCCACTTCAGAGTAGGAAAGCACCTGGCCCTGATGGTCTCCCGGTTGAGTTTTATAAGGAGTTTATAGGGATTCTGTCAGGGCCGATGTTGGAGATGTACAATCACTCCTATATGCATGAATGTCCACCACCATCTTTGAGAGAAGCTAATATTTCCTTAATTCTTAAGAAGGGGAAAGCTCCTGAGGAATGTGCTTCATACAGGCCCATCTCTCTATTAAATTCAGATTTCAAGATTCTGTCTAAGATCCTGGCGCTGAGATTGGAAAGGGTGTTGCCCCATATAATTAAAGAGGACCAGACAGGCTTTATAAGGGGCCGTAGGTCCTCTAATAATATTAGACGATTGCCGAATGTGGTCCACGTTTGTCAGCAATGATCGATTCAGGGGTTGGTGATTTCCTTAGATGCAGAGAAAGCATTTGACCGGGTGGAATGGCCGTATCTTTTTTATGTCTTAGAACAGTTTGGGTTGGGTGGAGTCTTTGCTAGGGGGGGTGGAGGTTTTGTATCACCACCCTTTCCCGCGGTCATCACCAACGGGGTGAAGCCTGGGAATTTTACGATTGTTAGGGTAGTCGGCAAGGCTACCCCCTCTCACCGTTGTTGTTTACGTTGGTGATAGAGCCGCTGGAAGAGGCCATTCGTCAGAACATCCACATAACCGCTCCGGAAGTGGGATCGAGGGTACACAAGATTACACTGCATGGGGATGATGTCCTTCTGGTTTATTGAACTCGATGAACTCCGTATCCCATTTGATACAATGTATCAATTCATTCGGGGTTATTTCAGGATATAAGATTAACTTTGCAAAATCGGAGGCTATGGCTTTGGGGAACCTTAAGGATGTACCAGAAGTTGAAGGTGGCCCTAAGTTCCCTTTTAAGTGGTCACGGGCAGGGTTCCGATACCTAGGCATTTTTATTACCCCCAAGTTTGATCTGTTATTTCGGACTAACTTTGCTCACTTGCTCGACAATATTAGGCGAAATCTCCAGAGATGGGAGGCTCTTCCAATTTCATGGCTGGGCCGAATATCTCTCATTAAGATGAATGTTCCTCGTTTGCTTTATGCTTCCTATAATGTTTCCCAGGTCAATGCTGCGGAAGCTTATGTGGTGGCTTGGTTCCTTTGTCTGGCATCGTGGGCGGCTGCTCATCAAACTTACTAAATTGCAGTTGCCTCAAGGAGGCGGAGGAGTTGATTTCACAGACATCAGGAGATATCAATTGAGTTCCATGCTGTCCTTTGTCTGTGATTGGGTGGTTAACGATCCAAACTCAATATGGCTGGATATTGAGGCCTTCCAAGCAAAGTGCCCTCTTATTAATCTGTTGTTCATTGATAAGATGTGGACGGTTATGGACCACTGCCGGAACCCCATTGTCATTAGTACAGTCAAGGCAATGGAGGGCGATGTGTCAGAGTGAGGGTTGTTTATCCAAGACTTCGCCATTTACACCTATATTTGCATGCCAGGGTTCTGACCAGGGATGATGGACTCAGGATTCAAACTATGGGCAGTGAGAGGAGTTTCTAGTTTGGGTGACTTGTTTGAGGGGGAGGTTATGATGTCTTTTGAGCAACTGAGCTGCAAATACGGGTTGCCCAGCAGAGACCTTTTCTGTTTTTTCAGGTTAGGGATTTCATCCAGAAGAAGACTACGCTTCTCACTAAGGCTTATAAGCCCAATACAGAGGGGTTGTTGCTACATTCCACAGCACCCTTTCGGTTAGTGTCCTCTATCGCCTGCTGGGTGGCAGGGCCTGGCAGGATATTAACCGGTTATGAGAGATCTGGGAGCAAGAGCTAGGAGTGGAGATCTCTTCTGAAACATGGGAGAACATATGGGAGAATACTCAAAAGATCTTAATCTGTAATAGGACATGCGCTACGCAGTTAAAAGTTCTGCACAGGGTTCATCTGGCACCAGACCGTCTGGATAAGTTTAAAAAAGGGGCATCTTCAGTGTGCCCCAAATGTAAAATAAGTGTAGGTACTTTTACCCATTGCTTCTGGACATGCCACAGGCTCTGTGTTTAGTGGAGCACTGTGGCGGGAGAGATAGGAAGGGTATTGAGGACTGAAGTCAAAGTAGACTCGATATCTCTCCTCTTAGGTCTACCAAGTTTACCATCTTTAGACGGGCATGGGAAGAAACTATTTAATATCCTTGCATACTATGCACGGAGAATATTCTGATGAATTGGGTGTCTGAGAACCCGCCGGGCTTGCTGGGATGGCAGAAATTAATTATGGAGCACATTCCCTTGGACCTTTTTACAAACATGGTACACCACACAACAGACAATTTTTATACGACATGGCAGCTCTACTTGAGTTATTTGGATATAGATTTGTCAGTTATCCTAACTAGGGTGTTTGTCTAACCAGGTTGGTTAGATTTGTCAAGCCTTGGGCCCTGGACGGAGTCTTTGAGGAGAAAGTGAGGTCTGCAGATGCTGGAGATCAGAGCTGAAAATGTGTTGCTGGAAAAGCGCAGGTCAGGCAGCATCCAGGGAACAGGAGAATCAACGTTTCGGGCATAAGCCTGAAGAAGGGCTTATGCCCGAAACGTCGATTCTCCTGTTCCCTGGAGGGAGTCTCCTGAGTTAATATGGGTATATATACAATGCTTCCATTCCTTTGTTTGGGAGCTTTGCGCTGAGCATAACTCTTCTGTATTTTGTGGTTTTTAATATTTTTTTTGCTTTTGTTTTTGGTGTTTCTCTGCACAGTGTTAGGGTTTGTTTTGTATTATAGGGTAAGTTAGTAGTTGGTAGACAGTAGTTGTATTGTAATTTGTGTTTTTTTTTATTTTTATTATCCTGATATTTGTTATTGATTGTATTTTTCAATAATTTTATATGCTTGTAAAGTTAAGAAAAATTTGCAAATAAATAAATTTACAAAAAAAATCTGAAATTAAGAGTTTAATGATGATCATGAAACCTTTGTTGATTGTCCAAAAAGCCCCATCTGGTTCACTAATGTCCTTAAGGGAAGGAAACTGCCATCCTCATCTGGTCTGGCCTACATGTGACTCCAGACCCACAGCAATGTGGCTGACTCTTAACTGCCTTCTGGGCAATAAATGCTGCCCTAGCCAGCAATGCCCTCATCTCATGAGTGAATGACAGGAAACGACTCAGTTGGGGTCAGTCAACATGCCTGTATATTGGAATGAACATGACGAGAAACATTCTTACTGCAACTTTAAGTATCACCATTCCAGAAACTGCATTAATACCAAAGTCTTGTGTTTATTGTTTCTTGGCTTAAATTTTATACATTTTCTGTCCAGTACATTCTGGTTATACTGATCAATCCTTGGGTCCAGGGTAAAAATCTAAAAATTTCACAATGCACTGCACTAAGCATTTCTTAACCAAAGCTCAAATCTCCTTTTCTGGGAGATGTCAAGAAATGCTTTTATCACGGAACACTCTTAGGTAATTAATGTGCACAGAGAAAAACTTCAATAAAAGCTTTAAATTCGCAAATTGAAGTTTTGATCTTCATGAAACTGGCGTTACTTAAACGGCTAAATACTTTGCATTCAAGAAATTTGTCTGGTGCCACGCATACTGGAGACTTGGGCAATGGGTCCATAGTTTTCTGATATGTGCTGGCAGTAGACATTGCCCATTACCGCACATATTTAGAAAATGAGCCCTTTACTGCCTTTTTGTCTCTGTTACAGTGAAAGCCTCGAAGAATGTTTAATCTGGTGTTGTGTGATTTTTAACTGAACCCAAAAATGTGAGATGCTTAAGTAAATGGGACGTAATTGCACTGTGTAATATTCATAACAAATACATTAGTGCCATTTAAGATTAATGAGTTTATACCTCTTATAAATAGTGGCTAGAGGAACTTCAGGAAAATGTGTCAGTACATTCATTATGGACATCACGCAATTCAAGTTCAACCCAAAAGGTCTCACTACACTCGCACAGCATTTTCAGTCACTGGCAAGTTCTTGTGGTGGCTCTGGGCCAGGTTACATTGAAAGGCAACAATACCTTGCTTCAACATCCACTTAGGTAAATGCAGCTACAATATCATGTGCTTTCCAGATACAATTATCACAGCTTGCCAGATCAGTTACAAATTCTGTTTATAAAAATACACCATTGGGAATGAGGAATAAGCTCATGAGCTCCAAACTAAATAGATCGCCCCATTTTATTGATATTTCAATATGAGGTCTCATGTCAGCTGAATGAAGTATGTTTTTTTCACTTTAACAGCAACAATGTGTATTAGCTGCAGTAAAGCCGCATACTAGCAAAAGTCTCAGCTAGCTAATACTATTGTCACTTTCATTGACCATCTGAAACTGCAAGCATTCAAGTATACAGAATCTCAAGATTATTCCACTGTTTACACTTGACATTAAATGAAGGACATTCCACAGTTGTGCATATCTTTGCCCTGGGTATTAACAAATCAGTATTATAATAATGTGTCCATTCTAATATAATATAGTTTGTACAGCTTTCTGCTCGTCTATAACTATATTAACATATCTGTTATGAATCCAGACAATGTTGCATTGTAATCCATTCTTGCACAATGTTTGCTTGTTTATCATTTAAATCTATTGGCATTTCCTAATCATAGTTTTAATGCATACAACATTGTTGACAGTTTCAGATCCTTATTATGTCGGAAAAACACAACTGAGAAAATTAAGTTGTGCATATTTTAATAATTAATAAAACAAATAATGCACAGAGTTTCAAATAACCATAGAACTGCAAAGACCTCTCAAAAATTACTACTTTCACAATTCCTAAATTTTAAAAAAAAACTGTTAGAAAGCAATACAAATAGTATCTATTTCAAAAGTGACTTGTATGCAAAATATTTTGTGATTCTAGTCCAATGTTCAGCAATCTGAAATTACCACAAAACCAAAACAAAACAATTTTACCAAATTTTCTTGTTTTAAAATTAATTAAATTCTCAAGGGTCAATATGAAGCCCTTTTAAGACAAAAAAACACCAATACAACAAACCTGACAAGTTTCTTACTTTGTGCTTTATGAAAACAAGGAAGGTGATTACTAAGTCCTTAAAGGTATATATTTTTAATGAATTTCTCTATATATGCATTACTTGAATGCAATACATAGGCATAAAAAAATGAACTACCACCTGCAATTCCAAAGAATGACTGACACTTGAAATAACTCAGAATGCAAGTAACAATGGGACAAGATACTCTTCAGCTATCAAGTTTATTTTGTTTCCAAAATTTTAACTAAGATTTCTTCATCACTTAAATCCAACAGAAGAATTTTTCAATGTTCTTCCAAATTCTCATTCAAAAGGCAAATGATACTAACAATTGCTTAGTTTGTAATGGTGAGAAAAAGTCATTGGATTGATATCAGAACAACAGGCAGTAAGTACAAGATAGTTTCAACTGATTCAATGGCTGGACTAAACAAAAATGTTTTTTATAATCAGATGTTAGAAGCAGACTGTGTCTTGGGCAAATCTGTAATAAATTTTCCACAAGATAGGCATGAGTACATTTCATTGACAAATGTGGTGATCATATAGCTCGTAGAAATCTTCATTATATCACCTTGCTGGCTGTAATGAATCTTTTAAGAAAGAGAGAACCCTGATTTATATTTTAAGTTTGAGTTTGGCTGCAGAGCAAGCTAATTGAGAGTTCAAATGACATTGCACAAGAGTGAATCTCACATCCCAAATGAGAAAATGCTGGAAAATCTCAACAGGTCTGGCAGCATCTGTAAGGAGAGAAAAGAGCTGACATTTCGAGTCTAATTGACCCTTTGTCAAAGCTAAGGTGAATCTTACATGACTTATATACTTTCTGAACCAGAAATAAGTGACATTTTTAAGTTACAAACAACAAAGTACACCCAAATAGGAAATTCTATAGCCATATATAACTTATAAGTTTTTTATATATCCCTGTAGTATATTTTAATGTTAAAATGTAAATAATTTTGCATAATTTTGCACCTCTGACATCAAATATCCATTACATGCCCCAGATCACATGTCAATTACTCTCAGTTGGTCTCTCCAGTTTTGCAAGATACCAGCTCGTTTTTCACAAGAAAAAAAATAAAGATACACCTGGGAGCCTCTTAAGTTTAGGTTCCAGCTATGCATGAAATTTAGAGTTGACGCTGTGGAAAAGCTTTACAAACCTGTCTTCTTTAAAAAAAAGCTACCTGGGATTAAGCTACGGTTAAATATGGAACATCAGGGACCATGTTCATAATTCAGTTGATAAGATGAAAATCTACATATTACATATTAAAATTATGTACAGTAATGGAATTTACTCTCGCTACTTGAGCACTGATTTCCATGTTTAGCCATGATGATAAGGCAGCCAATAATAGATTTTTTTTCTCTCTATATATATATATATGAAAACATTGTCAAGGGTTCTCAGAGCAATGATAACAGCAGTATCTGCACATTATGCATTACACACAAGGTGAAAGCAGACAAGGAATTCTACTACTGTATATTGATGTGAATCTCCATGAAACCTGCCATATCCATATGGTGTAAATTGGGCGAGCTGAATATCTCCTAAAGCAAACCAGCTGAGTAGCAGAGTAGCAGAGAGCAGACAAGCTGTGCTGCTGGCATGTCAGTGTGAATTTGTTCAGCATCTCGGAAAGGTATTCAGCAGTCAACAGCACATCTCTCCTGTAGGAAGAACACCATAATTCTTGTACAAATTGAATTATGTAGAATCTAACAACACAGAAACAGGCCATTTGACCTGCATTAAATATGTATACGGATATATACCAGGGTCAGCTTTTGATGCTTTATTTGTTTGCAATGTGATGGTGTTTACAATATAAAAAAACAGCAGGACTTACTGTGCTATATAATCTAACACCTTCATGAGCACACATGCTGCCTCTGGTTCCAAAAAAATAATCTTAAGGAAAGTCGCTCAAGCAGAGAAAAGCCAGTGCCTGGGCTTTGAACTGAAACCGCTGTTTAAGAGAGAAGCAGAATGGGAGGAAACACTGATAGTCTTATCTATAAAATTCTGCAGCGAACAGCAAGAAAATAACTGATCTCTTAACACTAATTAGGGAGTTGTATTGCCATTGGCTTCAAAGAATGACAGAGTGATCCAGATCTGAGATAATGTAAATACTTAATACATGTGTCATTTACAAAGATTCCCTTGATCTAAGAATGTGTGGAAGCTGGTCATACACTGAGGATTATCTCAGACCTGCAGGTGCTTAGCCCTAATTACACAGACTTCCTTTGTACTACACTTTGATCAAATAGGTTAATACTGGATTAGGGTTAATACATTTTGTTGTGCAAAGTAACCCTTATACTTACAATGTGCTTTGCACAGAGTGCAGATTAGAAATGGGACATATATTCTAATATCCAATTACAGAATAATAATTGAATTCCATAAATTAATTCCATTTAAAAGATCAGAACATTGTTCTTATTGAAAAGAAATCCCATTCAACTGCTAGGTGTTATGGGGTGGGTAACAGATTTCAAGATGGCATGGTCAGCCATTACTGCTTCTGTTTGGTTCTGATACAACTCAGTGGAAGAGTCTGTGGCAGCCCATCCTACCCTCTATTTCTGAAGCTGCCACCAACAGTCTATGAAGGAAAATAAAAAGGGAGTTTGCAGATGGGGGTGGGGACTGGAAGAAAATGAAAGAAAAGGCCATGTTAAACTAATTGTGCAGGGGTCAAGAAATACATTTTCAGTGAATTACAACTCAGTAAATCCAATTGAGGGGTTCTGATGTCATCATAAATCCCAAAGTGAGCTCCTCTTGGGATTAGATTACTCTCGTCAATTCACTGAAGAGGTCCTTTTATAAATTGTACCAATACCATTGGGAGGTTTCTTTACAAATCTTATTTGTATATCGTGGTGCTTTGTGGGTATTCGAGGACATGGATGTTGGAAGATTGTTATTGCCTGAAAAATCAATACAGCTCCTTTATTCATTTTTCTAAAAATAAAAGTGGATGAAATTGTAATCTGGAATATCAGCATAAGAATACTTAGAATATCATTTGCACTTTCTTCATTTTAACAGTTATGAACCTGTTTAAAATGTATCCGTACTATTTCATGCATAAGCTCTCCATGAGATCTTTGTCTTTTTACAATGATCGCACCCTGTGATGTATTTGATTGTTTAATTTATTTATCTTTTCCCGCTGTTATTTCCCTCCAGCAATGTCAAAATCTTATAATGAACTGCTGATGGGATAACCAAGTATTCCAATATATAGAGCATCTTAGACCTGGTGTGAACAATACTGAGGAATTGTTGGACAGAAGATCAGCTCTTAGTAAAAACTGTTCTAAAAACTGCTTGTTCATTACTGGAACATATTTAAGTATTTTTAACTGATTTCAGTATCCTCAAGTCTCATGTCTGGAAATAAACTTTCCCCATTCAAATTGAATGGACAGAATTTGAATTTCACACGGTTCAACAATATGGCCCTGGAGGGGACATAGACACAACATTCACAAATTAGCCTATTATTTCATATATATAATAGTATGGCAGTTTAGATCAACTTTAAACTACAAGTATGAAATATAAACTGACAGGGCTATAATACTTAGTAAGTCAAAGCCAAAGTGTTTCAGTTCATTGACTACGTTCCAGTTGTGTATCACCTACAGATCTGGTTCTTCGTTGTAATTTGCAGTCTGTTCAACTTATGTTAAGCTGAACCATTCTTGTTGATTCTGCACAGTGAATGAGGAATTGGAGTTGCTGTAGGTAGCAATGACAGTGGAGGAACTGGTCATCTCATCATATTAAAATTCAGAATGGGATAAATTTGGAAAAATGTAAAAATAAATTGGCCGAATTGCTCAATACAGGAGTTTCTAAACACAAAGCAAAATACACACACAGTGCACTGGGCTCTTCAAGCCAAATAATCAGAACACTCTGAGAAAATTAAACAATGACTTGGTCTTGACAAATCACATACTTAGTTTCCAAGTGCAGATAGAATCAAGGTTCTGTGAATTGATGATAAAATTGAACAATTTAGAACTCTCTATACTACAGACTAATAAATTATGAATTCAGCACCTCCATCTAACCAAAGCAAATGCAAGACAGTGCACAGAAACATGTATTTTAGTAAATTATAATTAACAGAGATTTGAAAATATGTTTGGTGATATTTGGCAACAGTCAGCTACATTTACTGCACTCAGCATTCAGACTCCTAATTGGAGCATATATTATGCTTAAATCAGGACTTTTATGCTGGTCCATTATACTCTTGCACAGTGAAAATATTTTAGTTTGATAGCTTTCGACACATGTAAGATGAATAAGCCAAACTTTCTTCATGTACTATACTGACAAACCAATCTTTTTCTTTTTAGGTCCTGCCAGCACACTCAATTGTGACACCATCTCATTGAAATTTCTATGCTGTCTGGTTGAAATTTTCACAAAACTCCACTTGAGCCCCTAACTTTCATTCTGTTGCTGAAACCCTAATTCATGAGCGTATCGCTTTCAGATTCCCTTCTTTGACTTTCAAAATCTCCAGTGAAACTAGAACTATGTTGCTCAAGCTCACTTGCACAAGGTTCCAACGCCGCCCCGCCCCCCCCCCCACACCCCGCCCACCCGTCCTTGCCAAATCCCAAAGCACAAACGTCAAGTTCCCTATGGTGTCATTACATTCAATTTAAGAAATATTCTGTATTTTCACACATTCTCTTCTCCAACTCCAAAATATTAATGCCTTTGCAGATCCCTAGGGCCCCCCAACCCAGCAACACCCTATATCAGAAAGAATATTACAATCACTGAATGATCCTGCTCATTAGAACTCCCCACACAGTAACTCACCTAGCTATCTCTGGTAAATCTTACAAAGGTCTTAAAAATGTAAATTCTTGATAGACATAAAGACACCACTGACTTAATCTTTCTTGCTTCCAATTCAGTGGCATCTTCTCTCTATAATAAAGATCTCAGAATTGTTCATCTACACCATCTACACTACATAAAAGTAAGTTGCTGCTATTGGCTTGTTTCCTTGGCATTCCATATAATGTAAATGGGTTAATACAATGAAATTTCACAGCTGCATAAAGATTACATTAATGAATAATATTTCATACCTTCATTTCAAAATGTTGAAACAAAGAAAATGGGAACATGAGTAGGCCATTTGGCTTCCCCCCAATTTGATTCCTTTAGCCCTAAGAAATGTACCTAACTCCTTCTTGAGAACATTCAATGTTTTGGCCTAATCTACTTTCTGTCGTGGAGAATTCCACACACTTAACATTCTATGTGTGAAGACAATTCTCCTCAACTCAGTCCTGATGGGCCTACACCATATTCTTAGAATCCTGTTTCAGGACTCCCGAATCTTTGGGAATATCCTTTGTACTGGTCCTTTTAGGATTTTATGGATTTCTATGAGATTTCTCCCTCATTCTTCTAAACTGAACAAGCCTGAAAAAGTCTGACTTGGTCATTAATAATGGTCAATACCACTGGCACCCAAATAAATGGAAGCAAAATACTGTGGATACTGGAGATATGAAATGAATACAGAAAGAGTGAGAAAAACATAACAGGTCTAGAAACATAAAGAGAAAGAGAAAGCAAGTTAATGTTTTGAATTCAATAACTTCTTTGACATCCAAGTCTGGCTCCCTTTCCAATTCAGTGACATTGCACAAATGATCAATTATTCTGAGTATCAAGAATCAGCAACATTAATACAGTACAGTGTTACTTACAGTTAGTGAGTGAAAATGAAACCGATCACAAATTCAAACTCACAAGCCAAGTGAAATTATTCAAGCTTTTCTCATTTCCATTAAATCAAACTGAGAAAAACTAAAAACTAAAAACATTAAAATTGTTTGGCTTGGATTTTAGGGGAACTGAAGGCAGAAAAGGTGTTTTCATATATCCCAAAGGATATCACACAACTCTCACTTCTCTTCAGAGATTTGAAATCCATCTTGAGTAAAAGAAAACTTACAGTGTTTACACACAACTTATCATGTTTTCCAACTAAATTCCAATTTTGAAATAATGGGCTCCGAAAGTCAATAGTTGATCCAATAATAGAATTCTAAAATCACACTTCTCTGGGAGATATTAATGTCATACACAATGATCATTGATTGAATTTTCCCTTGTTTTGGCTATATCCATTTTGAGAAATTGAGTCTGGTGATTTTTCCTCTCAGAATTCTCCACTGCTTGTCTTATTAATTATGCAACCAGCCGCTTCGGCTCCAGTCTCATGTGATCAGCAGAGGTGGAAATGCTCACTAGTGCCACTGCCTTCCTGCATTTTCACTGCCAACGCTTATTTAGAAACCCGGGCTGTGTACCAGTTCAAATACTGCAAAGCAGGGATTGCATTCAGTGTGTTCCCATGAAATGTCAAATGACGGGTCTCAGAGAGGAAAGTTGGCACCTCATTTCGACAACTGGTACCTGGAGATCCTGTTGGAAGGATGGAGGAGATGAGAACCATCCTCTTTCCCTAGTATGATAAACAGACTATGGCACCAAATTCTGCTGATCTGGTCTGATGTAACCACTCTGGTCAGTGTGGTGTCTACGGTCCAGAAGAAAACACAGCAAAGATCCAAAATCTTCTGCACTCTGCAATGGTATATGCCACCATCTCTCTGCTGCTCCGCACTCGCTCTGCCTCTGCTGTTGCACCCACGTCCCACCACTTTCTCACTTTTGCCCACAGCTTCTTCCATCAATGGCTCTCACTTAACCCAGTTTCCCACACTAATAAACCTCTCTTTCACCTGTGCTTCCTATCCATTCGCTCACTCAAGAGACTTCAGGAGAAAGCAGCCACAAAAGGGTTGAAAGGTTAAAAAGAGTGTTGGAATGGCTAATATCCATCCCTTTGTCAGTAAGAGAAGAAAAACCATTTTGCTCATGGGAGAGAACTGTGTCCTCTCATGCAGGAGTGCCGAGATCTTCATGTACCAGCAATCGAGTAAGCTTCACTGTGAAAGCATCCTTAAGATGCTCAAGCTTATGTCCTAATGCAGCCTATTGGCATACTAGTGTGAAAAAGGGCACTTGTGGTGCGGTGGCAATGTCCTTTTCTCTGAGACAGGAAGCACAGGTTCAAATCCCACCTGCTTTGGGGTTTTTAATCAACCCTCTCAGGGGGTTAATTAAAAATAAAATGCACACTGAATCGCTTCTTGTTTACTGCAGACACCAGAGGTACCCCACAGCTTCCACTCTCAGGAGACCAGCCTCTTCAGGCCATCAGCTTCTCCTCCACTTTGAAGAAAGAAGCCCCAGATCCCTCAGAGGATGCATCAGCAAGGCTGCTTCCTACGCCCTCCACCAGCTCAGATATGGACACCTCGGAGGCAGGTTAGAGTCCAGAGTACAATCTAGCAAGCACCTCACTGGCACAGACCCATACTGGATGAGGAAAACATGCCCCAGGAAACTAGGCACTTGGCTCAGCTCCAAGCTAAAGCTTGGAGCTGAGCTCCTGATGGTGTCTGCCATTAATCGCTTTTGTGATAGTGCAAAAATAGGCACAGGAGCAGCAAGGTTGTTGGAGAGCCTTGATACACTACATCAGAGGTTGGAGAAGTCCAGCAATATTATCTGTACTGATACTGAGCACCAATCGCTGGTGCGAAAGAGGGCACATCTGCATGTGTCTCTGGCAGCCACTGAGTGTTCCGCAGGACTTGGCAAGCAGAAACTTGTCCACGAAGACAGCCAGACATACATGTCACAGTACAGACAGTCTTCAATGGCAAAGCTAGAGGGAGGCAATGATCCTACCTCACTCCAGGTATCTCTCCATCGCAAGGAGACACGGTGGTGCCACCAGAGGCAGAATCAGATACATGCCTCTGCATCTCTATATACCCACCCCCATCCCACAAAGTTTCCTCCCAGGGGTTGCCCAGCCAGTCCACCTCCTCCCTACCTGCTTCACCCAGCCCGATGGAGGCCAAGGAGGGAAAACTTGCATCTGGTCAGGACACACATCAGCATAACTGAGAAGTCCAGCCACAAGTGTCCACCCAAACCTTGGCAAAGAACAGACCCAAATACATGGCAGGCTCCTTCCAGCCCCATGACAGACCCTGGGACTATACCTACAGGACATGTGAGGGATAGGATAAAAACACCTTCTTTGGGTGCACTGTTGGCATTTTACTGTAAATGGAATATCACATACGTATATAAACTTGCACTCTAAGTCATATCATCTGATCAATTGTCATTGTAGGGAGAAGAATCAAACTAAAGGAGTGACCCTCCTTCAGTGCCATATGATGTTAGAACGTTATCTGAAGGAGTGCTACTCTATTCCAAACACCCACTAGAACAGAACGTGTTGTCATTTTTGAAAGTGAAAGCATCAGATGTTGCAAAGCCTTCAAACAGATGGGAATGTTAACTTTTGGTAAACAGGAGAAATGGAAAAAAAACAAACAAAAGAAAGTTGCATTTGCTTTCGGAACTAAACAGGAGGACAGCTTGAATTTCAAGCAGCACCAAATTTACAGTTAATGAATAACGTCTTCATGCAACTCAGATCTATTGGCAATGGATGGCAATTAAGCCCTGCCAAACCTGTTGGTCCTGACACTGCTCTGCTCATTAGGGTTATGGTGATGATCCTCCTGCTCAATATCCTCAATTTCCTTCTTGGAAGACAGCTGCTGCCACTGCAGTCTTCAGCATCCATCACCTTCCCTCTTTGCTTACTCCAGCATGCAGCCATTATGGGCCACGCTCAGTCCAAAGGATGCTGCAAGGTAACCTCACCCCACACCCAGCACCACAAGACTGATCCAAGTCTTGGAACCACTTCTTCAGAAAGTCTACTAAAACAAAACAGCTTCTCAGTAATGTGACTCATCAGCAGACACTAATGACCTTGATACAGTACGTAGTACGTGGAGGCTTCCAAGCAGGGTAGTCACAGGATGCTTTTACAGAGACTTCTGATGTATTGGGTCTTATTCAGATAAATGCAGCACAAGTACAAAAACACCAGGAGGTTATAAGCACGATAGGATTAGTGACCACCACTTTCAGCCCAGTCCCAAACACCCCAAATCATGGAAGATCTACAGTATTTTATATCAGAGTGTGTTTAACATCGCACACAGTCTAGTGTCCCAAAGAAAGCAGCTCTATGCCCTTGGTCTCAGCCAATGAGACCTTTTAACTGCGTTTGGGAATTGACAATTGCAAGTAACTCATTAAAGATCACTTACGATCATTTCTGCTTCACAGAGATTACCAGGATTAATTTGTAATGGCAACGATATGGTCAGGACTGCTTGTGACCAGGACTTCTAATCTACATTATTGGTGTATGCATGAGATGCACTTTCAGATTATTGTAATAGCAGATCTGTTTAATCTCAAAATATACGAATGGCTGATTAATGCAAAATGTCCCAAATAGTTCCAATCAATCTTCCCGTTAAGCTGCCTGGAGAGTCCATGCACGTTAATCACTGTGTAGAGCCACAGACTCCTACTTCCTAAAGCGACTGTCATAAACAGACCTCTGCACAGTGGCAGCAAAAACTAGAGGGAGTCAAGGCCCCAACCCCCACAGATAAAACTTAGCAACAGCATCAGGCCATTCAGCCCCTTGAGCCTGTTCCACTATTCGATGAGATCATGGCTGGTCTATGGCTTAACTCCATAAAGTTGCCTTTGGCCTACATCCCTCCATATATTTGCTTAACAAAAATGTATCAATCTCAGATTTAAAATGAATTTGATTGAAGCACATGCAATGTGTTAGCAGAAAGGAGTGTGACTGCAGGAAGGTCCTCCTATGAGCAACTTCCTTATCTATTACCTTTGGAAAGTTTTTATATTTCCTGATTGACACAATCCTACATTGAGGCAACCTGTTGATGAGAGTTCAGGACCGGCATGTTCCAGTAAGGAGGAGGGAACCTTGGATAATGAAGGAGATTGTGAACTTTGTCAAAAGGAAAAAAGTAGCATATAAAAGGTTTAGGAAGCTGAAGTCAGACAGAGCCTGTGAGAAATATAAAGAAAGCAGGAAAGAACTCAAACAGAGAATTAGAAGAGCAAGAAGGGGCTATGAAATGACCTGGGCAAGTAGGGTTAACGAGAATTCCAAGACATTCTATACAGACACTAGAAATAAGAGGATAACTAGGGAGAAGGTAGGACAACTTAAGGATAAAGGAGAGAACTTGTGCTTGGAGTCAGAGGATGTGGGTGAGATCCTAAATGAGACTTTGTGTCAGTATTCACCCAGGAGAAGGATATGGAGGACAGTGAGATTAGTGTGGAATGTGCTAATATGCTAGGGCTTTATGAGATCAAGAAAGAAGCAGTGTTGGGTGTCATGAAGAGCATTAAGCTGGACATGCCCTCAGGGCCTGATGGTATCTATCCCAGATTACTGAGAGGGGAAAGAGAAGAGATTGCTGTGGTCTTGACCAAAATCTTCATATCCTCATTAGCCACATGAGAGATCCTGGAGAACTGGTGAGAAGCTAATGTTGTTCCTCTGTTCAAGAAAGGAAATAGAGATAATCCAGGAAACTACAGACCAGTGATTCTCGCATTGGTGGCTGGTAAACTATGAGAGAGAATTCTTAGGGATAGGATTTACAAACATTTGGAAAAGCATGGCCTAATTAGGGAGAGTCAGCAATGGCTTTGTGCAGGGGAGGTCACATCTTGCAAATTTGATTGATGTTTACAAGGAGGTGGTAGAAGTTCCAGTGGGGGATTTATTTGGGAACAGTGACCACAATTCTGTAAGTTTTAGATTACTCGTAAACAAAGATGAGAGTGGTCCTAAGGAAAGAGTATTAAACTGGGCCAAGGCCTACTATATCTAAATTAGGCAGGAGCTGGGAAATGTGATTGGATACAGCTATTTGAAGGGAAGTCCACATTTGATATGTGGGACACTTTCAAAGATAGGTTAAATATAGTGCAGGAGAGGCATGTCCCATTGAAGTCAAAGGAAAGGAAAGGCAAGATTCGTGAACTGTGGATGACAGGAGAAATCATATGACTAGCCAAGAGGAAAAGGGAAGTGTACATAAGGTCCAGGCAGCTAAGAACAGAATGGGCCCTGGAGGAATATCGGAAGAGTAGGACCAGTCTTAAACGAGGAATCAAGCGGGCTAAAAGGGGCCATGAAATAGCTTTAGCAAGCAAAATGAAGGAGAATCCCAAAACATTTTATTCTTATATAAGAAGCAAGAGGGTAACTAGAGAAAGGATTGGTCCACTAAAGGATAATGAAGGAAGGCTATGTGTCGAACCTGAGAGAATGGGTGAGATTCTGAATGATTACTTTGCATCAGTGTTCATTGAGGAGAGGAACATGATGAATGTTGAGATTGGAGATAGAAGTTTGATTAGTCTGGATCACATTGACAGAAGTAGGGAAGATGTGTTGGGTAGGCTAGAGGTTATTAAGGTGGACAAATCTCCAGGACAGGATGGGATCTATCCCAGGTTGCTGAGGGAGGCGAGAGAAGAAATAGCTGGGGCCCTGACAGATATGTTTGTGGCATCTTTAAACACAGGTGAGGTTATGGAGGACTGGAAGGTTGGTCATGTTGTCCCCCTGTACAAGAAGGGTAGTAGGGATATTCCGAGTGACTACAGACCAGTGAGTCTGACGTCAGTGGTGGGAAATTTGCTGTAGAAGGTACTGAGGGATAGGATCTATTTATATTTAGAAAAGAATGGGCTTATCAGTGATAGGCAACATGGTTTTGTGAGGGGGAGATCATGCCTTACCAACTTAATAAAGTTCTTTGAGGAAGTGACCAAGTTGACAGATGAAGGAATGGCTGTTGATGTCATATACATGGACTTTAGTAAGGCATTTGATAAGGTTCCCCATGGTAAACTATAGAGAAAGTGAAGTCACATGGTGTGCAGGGTGATCTAGCTAGGTGGATAAAGAACTGGTTGAGCAACAGGAGACAGAGAGTAGTAGTTGAAGAGAGTTTCTTGAAATGGAGAAATGTGACCAGTGGTGTTCCACAGGGATCAGTATTGGAGCCACTGTTGTTTGTAATATACATAAATTATGTGGAAGAGGGCACTGTTGTTTTGATCAGTAAGTTTGCAGATTGGTGGAGTAGCAGAAAGCATAAGGGACTGTCAAAGAATACAGGAGAATATAGATAGACTGGAGAGTTGGGAGGAAAATTTGGCAGATGGAGTTCAATCCAGACAAATGTGAGGTGATGCATTTAGGCAAGTTTAATTCTAGAGCGAATTATACTGTAAAAGGAAGAACCTTGGGAAAAGTTGATGAGCAGAGAGATCTGGGCGTGCAGGTCCATTGTACCCTGAAGGTTGCTGCACAGGTGGATAGAGTGGTCAAGAAGTCATATGGTATGCTTGCCTTCATCGGACAGGGTATCGAATATAAGAGCTGGCAAGTCATGTTAAAATTGTACAAGACATTGGTTCGGCTGCATTTAGAATACTGCGTACAGTTCTGGTCACCACATTACCAAAACGATGTGGACGCTTTGGAGAAGGTTTATGAGGATGTTGCCTAGTATGGAGGGTGCCAGCTATGAAGAGAGATTGTGTAGGTTAGGATTGTTTTCTTTAGAAAAAAGGAGCTGAGGGAGGACCTGTTTGAGGTTTACAAAATCATGAAGGGTATAGACAGGGTAGATAGAGATAAGCTTTTTCCCAGGGTGAAGGATTCAATAACGAGAGGTTATGCTTTCAAGGTGAGAGGTGAAAATTTTAAGGGGGATACACGCAGCAAATACTTTACACAGAGGGCAGTGGGTGTCTGGAACGCGTTGCCAGCAGAGGTGGTAGAGGCAGACACAGTAGCTTCATTTAAGATGCATCTGGACAGATGCATGAGTAGGTGGGGAGCAGAGGGATACAGATGCTTCGGAATTGGGTGACAGGTTAGACAGTAGATTTGAATTGGCTCAGGCTTGGAGGGCAAAAGGGCCTGTTCCTGGGCTGTAAATTTTCTTTGTTCTTTGAGGTGACAAAGGTGATCGATGAGGGTAGAGCAGTGGGATGTTGTCTACATAGAGTTTAGTAAGGCCTTCAACAAGGTCCCTCATGGTAGGCTCATCCACAAGATTGAGACGCACGGGATCCACGGTGAATTGGCCACGTGGATTCAGAATTGGCTTACCCATAGAAGACAGAGGGTAATAGTGGAAAGATGTTTTTCAGGTTGTAGGTCTGTGACTAGTATTGTTCTGCAGGGATCCATAGTGGGACCACTGCTGTTCTTGAGATACGTTAATAGCTTGAATGAAAACGTAGGTGGGTGGGTTAGTAAGTTTGCAGATGGTATAAAGATCGGTGGAGTTGTGGATAACGTAGAAGGTTGTCAAAGGATACAGCGGGGTCAAAGGATACAGCGGGATTTAGATCAGTTACATATATGGGCAGAAAAATGGCGGAGTTTAATCCGTGTAAGTGTGAGGTGCTGCACTTTGGGAGATCAAATGCTAAGGAAAAGTCTATATTTAATAGCAGGACCGTGAACACCATTGATTTACAGGGGGATCTTGGGATTCAAGCCCATAGCTCCCTGAAAGTGGCCAGGCAAATAGATAGGATGGCAAAGGTGGTGTATGGCATGCTTGCCTTTATTGGTTGGGGAACTGAGTACAAGAGTCAGGATGTCATGTGCAGCTTTATAAGACTTTGCTTAGGCCACACAGAGTACTGCATTCATTCTTATCACCACATTACAGGCAACCAGAAGGAGTGTAGAGAAAAACCTGGGTTGTTTTCTCTGGAGCGGCTGAGGCTGAAGGGAGACTTGATAGAAATCTATAAAATCATGAGAGGCATAGATATGGTTGACTGTCAGAATCATTTTTCCACAGTTGAAATGTCTAACACTAGGGGGTAGGCATTTACGTGAAAGGGGGAAAATTCAAAGGAGATGTGAGAGGCAAAACTTTTCACAGAGCGTAGGAGGAATGTGGAACGCACTGCCAGAGGTGCTGGTGGAGGCAAATACAACAGGGGTGTTTAAGAGACTTTTAGATAGTGCATGATCAAGGAATGGAGGGATATGGACCAAGGGCAGGCAGAAGGGATTAGTTTTTTTTAATTAATTTAATTTAGCTTCACGTTTAGCACAACATCGTGGGCTGAAGGGCCTGTTTCTATGCGGTACAGTTCTATGTTCTAACTCTTTCGGGGGCGCGGGGGGGGGAGTGATGGAAGACTCACAGCTGATTTTATTTTTAAGCCATATTTCTGCCCAAAATGATTCCACAGAATGATCTCTATCATTATGCACACCACCTGTACTGACACCTTCCTTTATTAACTATGCTTCCCCACCTCTTTTTCCTTTCAAGTCTTTCTTCCAGAACATTAAATACTCATGAATATTGAGTTCCCAGTCTTGGTCACCATACAACCACATCTCTGTAATAGCTATCAAGTCATATTCATTTATTTTTATTGTATTGTCAGCTCATCTATCTTGTACAGGCTGCATGCCTCAAGATAAAGAGAGTCTTAAGCTTTGACATTTTTACCTTTATTACTTCCGAGCAAATGCAAAGTGAGTGAGTGCTAAGAAAGCAAACGAAGTGCCCTGAGATGTACTCTGTTCCAATAAAGATGATGGCTGTCTGTCCCTGCTGGCCTTGCAGCAGCACTGCAATATCAGGTGTCTTTGAGCTTCAAAGTGCAGTACTGTGTGTCTAATTGTATTATAAGTCATTCTGACACATGGATGGAGTGTACAGGCAATCGCTGCCCATGGAGTGTGCTTGGAAAGGTTGGGAAATACTGGAGAAGGCACTGGTGAGCTGCAGCTGCCAAGTAACTGATCTGACTTTTAAATTGCAAATTGGCAATGTTGAGTTTCTCACTGGTACCTGAATAGCAACCTGCATGTAAATGAGGTGAGATTCATTAATAATGAAATGTTAATGCATGCAAATAGAGCCCTCGCCATTTCTAACCAGACTCTCATCAAGCCGTTAAAACCTCATTGAGAAAATCACACACTTATTCCTCAACATGGAGAATCTCATTTTTCCAATCTCACCGTATTTTCTCACCAATGTTCACACCGTTCGGTTCCTGGAAAATTTCACACCATGTCTTTATACGGCATTTACATGCATTTTGGAATGGAAACACAATAAAAGCAGTTTTATATACGACAGAGAACTTTAGGCTACTATTTTCCCCATAGTTGCATTTTTTCTCATTAATTCACAAGTTGAGAGATTATATGTTACATTCATATGAAATTTCTTCCTTTGCTGTTTATTCAGTGCTCGATGAGTTAATGTTAACAAATTAGGAAAGAAATTGGACCAATTCATTAAATGCTTATTAGCCTCATACCCATTTGAAAATTACACCACAAATTTTTTCTAAAGACTTTCAAGATCAGCTCCAAAAATATTTTTGACTTCCACCTTGTTTTTACGGTGCATTTTACTGGAGTATAATTTTCCTTCATGTTGATTGATATTTGAGCTGAACCAGGTAAGTGTACCTGCTGAAATGAAAGAAGTCATGTATACAAGTTTCATACTCTCAGTATTTTGCAATAAACCGTTGCAAATGGAGGAATCTACAAAATCAGTTTGTAATTTTGAGCTTCAAATGGTCAACAAACAAAGAGGATACATAGAAAGAGTTGAAGAATACAATTTATAATGTAAGACCATGCTCACTGATAACATATGAGTAATAAGTACACAGTGAGTTATGGTTAGATGCATGATAAATTACACACGCTTCTTAATGACCTTCAGCGAAATAATTAAAGTGAAAAGGAATGAAAAATATACATTTCAAGCACAGGCTGGTTGTGTCTGTGAGTGTGGCTAAGTCAGAAACACTCTTGGCTCTGAGTCAAAAGGTTAAGAGTTCAGAACTGACTCCAGGACTCAAGTACATAATCTAAATTGGCACTCCAGAGCTGAAGTGAGGGATTGCTACATTAATGGAGGTTTCATCCTTTGGACAAGATGTTAGCCCAAGAGATGATTTTAAATACCAGTGTATCAGTAAAAAAATGGACTTTAACAAGATTCTGGCACTCATCAATAGAAACCACAAAGTCGAACAGATATTTATGTAAAAGATTTAAATTTATTTCACAGGAGTTTAATTTAAACCCTCAGACTGTTTTCCATGATCTGAAAAATTACTGCTGTGCAAATTAGATACAGCCCCTTCAGTAATCCTCTAACAAACACACCATCAGAAGAACAGTGATAAATGTCAGCCATGTATCACCCTAATCTTCCGGAAGTGATGGTTAATTAGATATTAAGCTTCAAGCCCCTCCTGAAGCCTGGCCACCAGGGCTTTTAAGTAAAGATGGATTTTCACTGCCATGTTCAATGAATATTTCATGTTAAGAATGATATATCACATTTATTAGTTTAAAAAAGTCAAACAGTTAACTTTGAAGAGCTGGAACCTGGCAACAAGGTTATCAGATTGTACTGATTGACAAGTTGTTGCCCTGTCGTAAGTTCAAGCAATAGAAAATGAACATATCTCATTGCGGAGAAAGTGAGGTCTGCAGATGCTGGAGATCAGAGCTGAAAATGTGTTGCTGGAAAAGCGCAGCAGGTCAGGCAGCATCCAGGGAACAGGAGAATCGGCGTTTCGGGCATAAGCCCTTCTTCAGGAATATCTCATTGCTCCAAGCTTGTAAAATATGATTTCCATTACTTACTCTAATATCAAGGAAGGTGAACATTCTCTTTGTTAATCTTATTTGGTGCAGTGCACAAATGAAAAGATGACAATTAGGGAAGATACACTTTTTTTAAAAAAATCACAATTGAGAAATTAAGGGCTGAGAAAGATTATGATACATTCTTGGATCCTGTGTAGTTGATTTTGAGGAAGTATGAGCAACTTAGCAAATTGTTCCATTTGTACACAATGAATCAATCTCGTACTCAATTTAAGAAAATGGCACTGAAGGAATTTTGGTGACAATGGGGAATTCATCCCTAACAAAGAGCACAGGTATGAATGAAGGTTACAATATTTGACTGAAAGTGAGTAAAACAGGTGATGAGAATAAACAAAGTGTTCTCCTCACCATGATGGGGACCAGTTGCTTTTGACAAAACAACATTGTTTATAAGACCCCAGTACATTGGAATATCCTGAGTGAAGGTTAAGAAACACCCAGGAATAAAATTGCACTAACAGTTGCATTGATGAAAGGAACCAGTTGCCAATTGAGACTATTGCAGATTACATTGTTGAACGAAATAAACTCATCACTGTAGGTACAGCAGCAAAGTCACCATAATCCCAGAGGACCATATAGCTACTCTCTTATTAGAAAGAGACAAATGGTGGTGAGTTTAACCTGAGGGTCACTACGCTTCAAGCAAGGGGAGAGGTTGAGAAGGCAGGAGCTTCATGGTCACCTCAGCTGATGCAAGAACTTAGAATTTGATTTTACAGATACATAGTAGAAACTACATTTTGTATATGGCACGGTAGCTCAGTGGTTAGCACTGCAGCCTCAGTTCCAGGGACCCAGGTTCAATTCCACCCTTAGGGTGTGTGGGGATTGCACATTCTCCCAGTGTCTGTGTGGGTTTCCCCGGGGTGGTCCAGTTTTCCCCTGCAATCCAAAGATTGCAGGTTAGCTGGATTGGAGATGTTAAATTGCCCAGTATTCAGGGATGTACAAGCTAGATGGATTAGCCATGGGAAACGTAGGGTTACAGGGATGGTGGGGGAGGGGGGAGTGGGGGCAGTCTGGGTGAGATGCTCTTCGGAGCATCATTGTGGATTCAATGGTCTGAGCAAAAACAACGAGTTGATGCAGAAAGTCTGCAATCAAGCTACAGCCTTGGACAAAATCAAGACATAATTTTGGATCTACCATGACCTAGACCTGGTTTATGGCTGCAACCTGGCTTTTACACGATCTACAGGATTACGTTTTCCTGTACTGCATATTATCTTGATCTGAGCAACTGAATGGAAATCGGGGACATTTAAACATGTGGTGGCTGCCAAGGCAGTGGTGGCATCTAATTTTTTGATTCTGAAATTGTGAATTTGACTGCAATGGCTTGGATCTCACTGAAATTCCTCCCTCCTAGCTTAAGAAAATAATTCCTAAGCTAGGAGGGAGGAATTTCAGTGAGATCCAAGCCATTGCAGTCAAATTCACAATTTCAGAATCAAAAAATTAGATGCCACCACTGCCTTGGCAGCCACCACATGTTTAAATGTCCCCGATTTCCATTCAGTTGCTCATATCAAGATAATATGCAGTACAGGAAAACGTAATCCTGTAGATCGTGTAAAAGCCAGGTTGCAGCCATAAACCAGGTCTAGGTCATGGTAGATCCAAAATTATGTCTTGATTTTGGAAGCTCTTGAATGTGTATCGGATAGATGTGGAAACAGAGGTGAATGTTATCAAGCAGGAAGATCAAGAGAACAAGGAAAACAGCACATAGAAGGGGAGAGTAATAGGTTGAAGACAAATTCCAGTCACAGAGTCACAAATTATTTTCCTCACTGATACAGCTGCAGCTATACAGCCCTCAGCAGTGTATAAGTCCCAAGTCAAATACCTTTATGCATAATTGATGAAACTGATTAGTTATTGAAATATCTGTATCCCTGTGTCGGGGTAACTCAGTGCAAGAGTGGAATATGATGATTCATCCTACTTCCCAGTGATAGTAGTAGGAGGGAAAAGTCTCACAAATGGGAAGGAATTGGTTTATGCAAGTACAGATAATCTAGTTGGTTTTTTACTGTAGGAATCAGTAAGAGTACGTCTGTCATTAGCAGCACCTGCCAAACCTGCAACCTCTATCATCTAGAAGGACAGAAAATGCTTGGGCAACCAACATCTGAAAGATCCCATCCAACAGTCACCATCATGACTTGAAACTACGTCACCATTCCTTCATTGTCACTGCGTTAGAATCCTGGAACTCCCTTTCCGAACAGCACTGTGGCTGTTACTCCATGCAAAAAGGTAAAATTACATGATCCATTATCATATTTATACACTGACTACCAATGAAGATTGTTTTCGAATTTAGCAAATGGATAGGCATTCAATTAGATAGATTTATCATATACATATTTACCAATTCTTACCTTGGTAAGAAGAATAGAGGCATGGACTATTTTCTAAAAGGGGAGAAAATTCAGAAGTCAAGTGCCAACAGGCTTAGGAGTTCTAGACCAGGATTCTCTCAAGGTAAACTTGCAGGTTGAGTCAGTAGTTAGGAAGGAAATGCAATGATGGCATGTATTTGAGAGGACTTGAATATAAAAGCAGGGACGTATGTTTGAGGCTCAAAAAGGCTCCAATCAGGCCACATTTACAGTATTGTGTACAGTTTTGGGCCCCACATCTCAGGAAGGATGTACTGGCCCTGGAGCTGGTTCAGAGGAGGTTCATGAGAATGGGTCTCAGGAATGAAAGGCTTAACATATGAGGAACTATTGAGGACTCTGGCTCTATACTTGATGGAGTTTAGAAGGATGGGGGGAATCTAATTGAAACTTACAGAATACTGAATGGCCTGAACAGAGTGGATGATGCAAAGATGTTTCCATTGACAGGAGAGATTCGGACCCAAGGGCACAGCCTTACAGTAAAGGGAAGACCTTTTAGAACAGAGATAAAGCGAATTGCTTCAGCCAGAGATGGGTGAATCGATGGAATTCATTGCCACAGAGGCTGTGGAGGTCAGGTCATTGAGTATATTTAAGACAGAGATAGGTTCTTGACTGTCAAGGGGCTCAAGGATGATGGGGGGGAAGCAGGAGAATGGGGTTGAGAAACTTATCAGTCATGATTGAGTGGCAGAGCATACTCGATGGACTGAATGGCCTAATTTCTCCTCCTATGTCTTATGGTCTCATTAGAACTTGCAAGGAATTCCTACCATTCATACTCAACTTTAACCACCGTGAAAGGTTACTATTTGGATGTTTATGCCACTGCATAATTCCAAAGCATTATGAATCAAGTACTAAGTGGGCTGAATAGAGTATACTGATATTCTTAACTAGCAACAAGACAGAGATCAAGCACATTGTGAGGTCAAATAAAGTCCCAGAACTATTTATTCCCAATTTAGCTATTTCATCTGCTGCACTGCATCAAAAAGCATCAAAGGTCACTTTGAAATAAGACTCTACCTGTCCTTGTGTTGTGATCCACTTAGTTGGATCATTCTGTATGACCTATCCCTTGTGGAAAAATTATCAAAGGAAAACACCTTTGACTACAAGAGACACTGACAAGTTGGCCTAATGTGCAGATGTGGAAGATTAATTTCAATGCAGCAAAATGTGAAGTAATTCATTTTGGTAGAAGAAACATGGAGAGACAATATATGCTTAATGAGGGGAGTGCAGGTACAATAAGTGTCCTGCCAGTGAGACAGTCTGCTGATGAAGTGCTTATGCCTGAAACATCGATTCTCCTGATGCTGCCTGACCTGCTGTGCTTTTCCAGTACTACACTCTCGACTGCCATATCAAACTCCAATCACACTTTAAGAATTTTTTGGCCTTCTTGAACTCTAATGTCCCACACTGGCTGGCAGCTTGTGCCAAACAGACATCGACATCCACTGGCTGGGACGAGTGGATCACTGTAATAGGGATTCAGAACCGTGGGCAGCAGGTTAAATTTCAGACTGGGCCTCTTCACCTCCCAACCCAGCATTCAGGTAGCCGTGAATTCTCTGTCACAAAGATAGCCACTTTTCTCGCATGCTGTCCAGGTAGCCAATTGGGTTGGTGGGGGTTAAATACACTCATTATACCACTACAACACATAACGGACTGTAGAAAGACGTGAACAGATTGTGGAAGTCTTTGCTGAAGTATTTGCTGGTGATAGTTTATACAGTAATTCCTATATTTCTCTTCAACACAGACTCAAGGAATTTCTGTTTGCTTCCAGAACAATCCCACATTGCCCACACAATATGAATTAATGTTTAAATTTACTCCCAACACCAATGTCAGAGAAACAGAAAAGGAAGACAAAATGACAATTGAAATGTGAGACAAGAAATATAGAAGGTTCAGTGCTGGTCAGAAGGACACGGTTTTAAAAAAACACTAAGATGTTAAGGAGGCATGTTTGATTGGATATTCTGTAAAGACATGGGCTGTATTCACAGACCCAGTGATCAACATTCACGGGCCATGTTGGTCCTTTTGCTTGAAAGGGGAAATATGGCGAGAATTTCCTATAATCCAATTTCTTCCAACAGTTCCAAGAGGAAGTCAGAAACAAAATAAAAACCACAGGAAATTGAAAGCATGCCAGTAATAAAGAATCTACCTGTAGAGTAAAGTGAGCCCTGGGGTCTTTGATTAAGATGAATCAATGTCACAGCCTCAACCATTAAGTAGCATGTGTAGTTAAAGTCAAGTTTAACACAGTCAGAGATGTTGGGGGAGCAAAATCAAGCCAATGGAAATGGAAGAAGGTATCCCAATGGAAGGTGGGTATCTGAATAATTTGAAGGTGTGTAGAAAACAAGAAGGTTCTTTTCATTATTTCTTGTCAAATTATAATACTGCCATTAAAAACAAATTGATATTTAAGACTTTCAATACAAATCATTACATCAACTTTTTCCATGTGTGTTTTGGTTACATCAGAAACAAATAAGCAATCTCAC
This sequence comes from Chiloscyllium plagiosum, assembly GCF_037043375.1. Lineage (NCBI taxonomy): Eukaryota > Metazoa > Chordata > Chondrichthyes > Orectolobiformes > Hemiscylliidae > Chiloscyllium > Chiloscyllium plagiosum. The sequence goes on along the minus strand of NW_028270162.1, from coordinate 22,958,389 downwards.
CAATTAAATTTCAGGTATCATTGATGTGGTTTACTGCATTCTGGGCTTTTTGTGCATATACCATCTTACGTGCTATTTATAAATTGCTTTTCAAAATGGGAGTATAATATATTGTTGTAGCCCAGCAACGTTTTATATTGCCTTCACTACTACCCTCTCTGTCAGGGAGATGTAAATAAAGTTAGTTGAATAATGGCTGCCTGCAATTGAGCGTGTGTTAGTCACACTCAGTGCAGTAACAGTAATAGTCTTGCATATGCCTTTGGTTTGTTTGGATAGACTCAAACTCCAAGGTTTGTTCGTGTCCATGATATGCAACTGTACAGAACCAAACTGGATTAGTGACTTTGTACATATTTTATTTGTGAATAAAGTATATTTGAAATAAAAAAGTCACTAACACAAGGTTGGCATGAGATTTTAAGTCATTGCTTTCCAGAGTTTTTATTTTCTTGCGTGAAAGCCAAGAAATATGATTCACTGAATACTGCATTTTGACTTGAAGCTGTGTGTTTTGTAATTGCTATTAAAAACAGCCGATTTGAATGTTAATAACTCTTCTAAAACAGGGAAGGAATTACAGATCTTAAGGTGGAAACAGCTGACAGCCAATGGTGGGTTGAATACAACAGAATCATTGTGGGGGATAAGACTATGGAGAAATTTGGAATCATTCGACAATTTAAAATCTAAGGCACTGCTGGACTGGAACCAGAGCCAGAGTCAATGTCGATCAGCAAAAGGGTTAGGGTGAAGGGGACATCAATCAGTGGGCATGCCAGGAGATAGTTCTGCTGGTGGTGAGACCCACTGCCACTGCACAATAACGATAAGGACTTCAACTGTCTAGCAGGAGTATCTCAAGCACAAACGTTATCCCTCAGAAACCTAGTAAAGCTGAAGAACCTGCCAAAATAACAGAAAGCTTCAAAATGTTCATCAGTAACTCCACCACCTGTTTATGATGAGGAGGAGCCACTATGTCAGTTGTGAATCAGTACTAACTGCTGGGTGACATGCATTGCTCTGCCATTAGTCCAAGCACTAAGATAGATTACTCTCAGCTTCTTATGATTTACAAAATTCCCATATTTACATATCAACTGTCCATTAAATTCAACACAGAAATAACTACCTGGTGCTTAACAGAGTAAGTGCATTTTGTTTGAGGAGATTTATGAAACACAAACTGAAACCAGATAAGGCAACAAAACCAGCAGATGCTGCAAATCAGAAACAAACAGAATAATGGAGAATCTTATCCTATCTGGCAGCATCTGTGGAGAGAAAAATACACAATTAACATTTCAAGACAGCATGACTCTCCTTCACAAAGTATGGAATCTGATTTCTACTGGTAACTGTATTTGCAGATTTTTACCAAAAAAAATTTTACTTTTCCTTTCTCACTCATTTTCTCTCATTCCTAATTCAATAGTTTTCTCTTTCCACACTTGACTTAATTTCAACCAACTTCACAATTAATTGTACATTAATTGTGTTTAATTGTATGCAGATGGTGGACATGAATGGAAGACCCATTTAAGCTCTGGTAAATAGGAACAGACTGAAACTGTAATGGTTAGTTTAAGAGGTGTGTGTGTGTGTACTACGACTATTAAAGCTTAGAAAAAGGGTGTAAAGGTTGGATCCAGTCTTATCCTTTACCATATGGCTTTCTAGAACAGAACATTTCATTCTTCATCAGTTATCCTTCCTCAGTTTCTGTCTTAATCCTTAGATCTCACTGGTCCCATTGTTCACCAAGACTCACGATGAGATGAAAAAAATCTAATCAACAAGGCAAACTTCAACAAAACCTGGGCCATTGCATTAATGTCTTAAAGTACTAAGAGCATGCTTGAAAACTGCTGTAGCTCCCTCAAGATGCTAACCTTTCCTGACTACAATAAACGCACTGTTACATTATTATGTCATTCATAGAATCTCAGCCAAGCCCATATTATATCTAGATTGTGACATCACTCAAAGGCAGGACTTGATCAAGAAGTCTGGAAAAAGTGATACAAGATTTTTAACTTTGAATAAGTTGGAAGAAGATTAAATGCAGAATCAAAAATAAAAACATTTGGCACCAAACAAATGAATTGGGTTTTAAACAGTATACAGTCATGGCCTTTAAACAAGATTAAATCCAGCGCCATTCAACCACTGACAATTTCTTTCACCAAGTAGCCTATCCTATCTAACATCAGTTTTGTCTTGCCATTCATTTACCCTTTCATGAAATAGATCATTATTTAAACCAGAGTTGCACATTAGACCAGCATTAGCACTTTGGAGTCGACAATTGAATTTAATTTCTTTCTGTTAACGCCTAATGAAAACTGACTGGGTGATTTCTGCCCTATTGTCCTTTTTCATTTCAGAATTAGAACAGTACAGAGTATAGGGAATGATTAGCACAGATGACATTCTGTAGAAAACATGATTATATTTAAAAGCTACAAGCGTTCAGGGGTTAGGAGAATTCTAATGATTTCAAAAGCCAGCCAAAGGATGAGTTGTGAGCTCAGCTTGAATCACTTCACCGTGTATTAGCTTCTATTCCGCTGTGCTGTTTGAACTCTGATACTGCGAATGACATCCATGACCTGAATACACAATCCTTTGTTCATGTATTCCATGAACAATTCTGTTTTTTCTACATTGTAATCCTTTATAAAACACCAAATAAAAATTAACCAAGGTTTTCTTTATCAAAATGGTGCTACATTATGTATACCAGTGGTACATTCAGTTTTTTTTTAAAAAGATGCGTCTGTGAAAGTATTGAAATATGTGCCATTCCCATGCTCTTCCCTGCATTTGTACTCTATATTCAGTATACAGAGTTTAAAGAGAGATTTGGCTATTTTCCCTCTTTTCCTTTTGATCAGTGCTTCAATAGTGTACTCCAGTCTGGAGAACTGTCTGCCACCTTTGTTTCCCTTTGTCCCAATTTATAACCAGCCACTAAAAGGTGGCATAGCCTCCTGATATATAGTACTTTTCTCCCAACAGTTAGTGAAGGAAAGTTCAGGGACTCGAGAAAATAGCTAACCATGTTTAGGGTTGCAGTGTGTCGGAAATATTTGCATCTTAAACAAATCATGTAGAAGCACGCTAGTCATCAGGCTCCTTTGTGTATATTTTTAAAGGAAGTTGTTTGTTTAATATATTATTTGATGCTAGATGACAGTGGCATACAGAGGCAATCCAGCAAAGGTTTTCTGTTACAGGCAGTGTTGCACAAACAAACAGTCAGGGGCAGCTCAGTAGGATTTCATTAAGGCCTCACTATTACAAACATAATGAGGCGCAGATAAAAACTCAAAAGGCAGACCTTTGGGATGCCTCAGTCTCAAGTCCCAGAAACAAAAGAGAAAGAGAATTTCATTCCAACCCTTCACAGCCTGCCAACTGAGAATAAGAATAAATCCAGTGACCAACTCTCTTGCAGCTGTACCGAAATAATCTAAAATGTGAAATGCAAACCATGCATAACCACAGAAATATTTTGGCTTTCGAACTGCAAGATTGTTCTGCTTTTTGCACGAGATGATATCAAGGAACAAACAAGCCTCACAAAATGATGTAACTGTTTATAACAGTCCAGTGTGAGAAGGGAAAAAAAACTTAAAACCCCATGAAATGCATACCATATCCTGCTTGTATTTAACATGTTAATGTCAGGATGCTGTGGGTTCACATCCCACTACAGAACCTGAACACATAATTTAAACTGACATCCCAGTACATTCTGAAGGAGTACTGTATTGATGGTGAAATGATCCTTTCGCTAAGATCTTATACTAAAGCACCTCTTGCCAGTTCTGTTGGTTCAGTTGACTTTAAAAATCCCATGTCTGTTTGAAGAGCAGCGTGGAGTTATCACGTGGGGATATTTTTCCTCAACTGACACCGGCAAAACTGATTACCTGGTAATTCAACTCATTATAATTAATGGAAGCTTGCTGTGCACAAAATGGCCACGGTGTTGGCATACACCATAACTGGCACTGGATTTAAAAGTTATTGATTAGATGTGAAGAACTTGAAGGTACTTCTGAGAGATACAATTAGATGCTATTTAAATGCAAGCGCTCCATTTATTTCCATGTTCACCAAGCAGCAAAATACTGAGAAGATGCTTCAGCATGTTAAAATCAGGTATCCTAGCATCTACAATAATTAAAACAAGAAACTCAGAAGAGGAAAAATAACATATAAAACAATGTGTTCTCAACCCATGGATCAAACCACTTTGTTTCATCATTGGTATTAAGTATCTTAACACGATGAACATTTCACTGGGGGAATTTATGAGAAAAGGGACTGTGAGTGGGGTTTTATAATGCAAAAAATATGTAGAAACCTCACTCATGTTACAGACAAGAATGGCAGTTCTGAGACAGAGTAAAAATCCATAAAACCAATTAAAAGAAGACTGCAGCTTTAAATGTACATTTCATCCCTACAAGCTGAAAGTTATTTGCCTTATTTCCGACTTGTATGAAGTCAGTCTGTTTATCATACATTTCTGGTCATGCAAGTTGACAGATTGAGCACTTTTTTCATAAAGAAAACCCAACTGGTATTACATTTTTCCATGACTGAACAAGTCAGTGTGCCTACTGAAGCTGGGTTTTTCCTTTCGAAGCAACTCCATTTTTTTAAAAGGAAAACCATTAATCATTTTTTTTCCTGAAGGGTGAGTTTAATAAGATTTCTCTCGTTTGCTGCCAAAAGCTGCATTCAATCTGCAAGGTCAATGGCAGCTTAAAATGGGAAACCTTGTTCTTTGTAATTTTGAGATCAAAAAACAGCATGTAAATGTCTCTCTCACTTTTTACAGACCTAATGGTTGAATGAAAATCTCCCACTTACATAACATAGGGTCATTCCTGTTCAAATCTCTGCCATTTAACTATTACCTTGATTACTTTAGCTATTTTAAACAGTTTAAAAAGCGATTGCAGTTAAGGATACATGAATCTGTTCAATAATAATTCTGTGAACCTGTTTTGTGTATCATCATCAAATACAACAGTCACAGCACGGTGGCTCAGTGGTTAGCACTGCAGCACCAGGGTCCCAGGTTCGATTCCAGCCTCGGGTGACTGTCTGTGTGGAGTTTGCACATTCTCCCCGGGTCTGCGTGGGTTTCCTCCCACAGTCCAAAGATGTGCAGGTCAGGTGAACTGGCCATGCTAAATTGTCCATAGTGTTAAGTGCATTAGTCAGAGGGAAATGGGTCTGGGTAGGTTACTCTTCGGAGGGTCGGTGTGAACTGTTGGGCCGAAGGGCCTGTTTCCACACTGTAGAGAATCTAGTCTAATCTATATATATATATATGTCAAAACATGGTCATGGCACTATTTGGCCTATTGAGTCCATGCAATCTGCATTCTCTCTGCAATATGTACACATTTAATCAATATTCTGGAATAAGGACACAACAATTTTATGTTTGAACATAGCAGTAATAAATGATTTTTTTGTTACTATATATAAAAAAAACTGGAGGTTAATAGGTTAATGAGATTCCCCTGATAAGTCCAAGGATAGTACCTGATAGAGGCTTTGGGCTATGATGTGAAACCTGGGAGAATTGCGTGAGAAGGCAAGCAAGGCTGTTCTCAACACTGGGGGCAATGATTTGGACTTTCCAACAGAGTTCCAGGAGTCAAGACAAGATTCTTGCTGGACAGCAGCAAGATGCCTATTTTTGGGATTATTGTTTGCTGTCAACCTCATTAACTGCAGATCTCACCTCATTATTATGCAGCTTTCCACACTACCACAGAGAATTCACCACATGAAAGTCTGAGCAGTTACCTGGCAACTTCAGTTTGCCGTTTCACCCTCCAGATCTCCATCATGGACACCCTGCACCAGAGTCTCAGGGCATGTTTACTGACCTCGTTATCAAAGACGAGTCAATGTCTCGGCATCAACCTGGCACACTTCCAATCCACTTGCAGTATGATTCTGCATCATAAAGCTGCACCTTCACGTGCACTGTGAACTATCATTATAATGTTGCTTGCATTTCACCCAGGTACCCAACTCACGGACTGAAGAGCTACATCGCAGGAATGCCACTTGCTCTCTTAGCTATCACACATTTTCTACCTCGCTGGATATAGAGTTTAATAAGAAATTTGGCTATTTTCCCTCTTTTCCTTTTTGCCTTGGACTTTTTGCATTTTGCCCTCTCAGCAGAGCTACCAGACTCACAGGACTTCTGCACTGTCTCACCGTTTAGTGCAGACAGAAAGCCAGGGAACTTGACATGATTGCCAGCAATCTTCAATAAAGACAGACAGCCTTCTGTAAGGAGATCCTGGCACAGTAGTCAATGTCTCCCTCTGGTATCTGTCAGGGGCTTGGACATTGCCAGTCAGCAGCCTGGGGAAGTCAGGATTAGGATCCTCTTTTGTAAAGGGCGAGGAAACAAATGTGAAACAGACCACCATTCATCTTGGCTCTTACTACTCTATGGTAGGCTTTTTTCTCCTGGAATGAAAGAAAGGGAGGTGTTAAGGGAGACTATTGGGCTGATAGGCATGGGGGATAACTGGTGAGTTGTCCTGAGTGAGTAATTAGGCAATGCAGAGACCATACAGGTTAATGTTGTGGTTGAGAATGAATGAGGGAATATGTTGCACTCATTAGTGAGTGTGGTAAAGCAGGAGGCCTTGGTGGGCAGTAGCAGAGATAGAGCGAGTGTGAGGTATCAGAGAGAAGATAGTGGCACTTACCCTGACGGACTTAAACAGGTCATTGCCTTTCTTCCTGCACTGCTGGGTTTCCTTCAGATGGCTGAGACCACACTTAACTGTGTAGTAACTTCAGACCAGACTGGCAGGTCTGTTGTGTTGGCCTCTGTACCATCCTGTTCATCACGACCTCTAAGTCCCTGTTCAAAAAGTGAAATACCAATTTCCCCTGACCTGTCAAGTCTGGAGCAGATGCCACAAAATGTGCAGGACAGCTCCAGATTGATAGTGCTTGTCTGGGCGTACAATAACCTTTTAAATATTCCAGCAGTGGTGAGTTCTTCCTGGCGTGTTGAGAGGTGTATGATAATCGAAGGAATATATCACAATGGGAGAATGTAGGTAAATAATGAGGCAAGTTTGGGACAAGTGTGAGAAAACCTGCTAGGCCTTTTGGAGAGAAACACTCAATGAAGTTTGCCTAAATGCCTACAACCAAAATAAAACTAAATATTGAGCTGTAAATTTCAGGCTCTATTTCTCAATCTCCATTTCTCTTTCCCACTGTTGGCTATAGTTTTGTCTAATAAAATGTATGTTAGATATAAAAGGGATGAATTCATTTCTCATTATTCTTTCAGCAATTATGGTAATAATTTAATAAATTTTATTTTAAAGGTTAATGGAAAGCTGCATTATTTATTACAAGCAAACAAATGGTGTTTGCCAATAGGATGTGTCAAATTGCTACCAAAGAAAATAACACTGGCAGGGAGTACTGGAGGTCATTGGAATTGCAGAATCTATCACTTCTCACACAGTGGGATGGAGGGGGATAGAAGTGAGAAGGTTAGACTTTTACGTCAGCATTATATCTTTAGTTGTCTACTTTCTGGGAGACTATGATCAACATAACCGACCAGAGGCCAGCAGGAGGACTTTGCTCCGAACATAGAGGTGGAATTTTGAAGCAGGCAGGTACATCACCAAATGGCATACTTCTTTACTGGCACAATCAACTCTCATGCCATTTTGGGAAGGCTTGATTGGGGTGGGAGCAGCTTGTTAAGATCCTTAAAGGGTAATTAAATGATGTTTTCAAGGATCCACTGGAATCTTCCACTGCCACTGCCCTGGCTGCAGGGAGCTGTTTCCCACAGTTGTTTTCCCAGCAGTTGTGCTCATATTATTTTACAGAGGTATAAAGGTTGGTGAGCAGGCATCTCAAGATTGTCTGTCACCCACCACTGCAAGCTCTTTCGCTGTTGGATGGACACTTGATAGCCTTCCAGTTTCAAGAGCCCGTGGATATTTTGAATCAAGCTATTCAGAGAAGTTACAACACACCTCTTGAGCAGGCACGATTTGAACCTGGATCTCTGGCCCAGAGACATGCCACTACAAGAACCCTTCAAAATAGATGACAGTTTCAGTCCATTGATCACTGGGCTTTGGATGAATGCCTCTATTATGGTTCAAGACATCTTCCACTGTCCTTAATTGAATGATGAACATGTTCTTTGGTCACTTAAAGCAAAATGCAAAGGTTCTTCTCCTAGCAATGCTAGCACCTGCCCATATCCTCAATGCTGAGACTGATGGGGAAGAAATGGAATTCAATCTGGATAAGTGTGAGGTGATGCACTTGGGCAGGACAAACAAGACAAGAGAATATTCCTTTTACTCATTCACAGGATAAGGGCAACGCTAGTCACATCAGCATTTATTGCGCATCCCTAATTGCCCAGACAGCAGTTCAGAGTCAACAGCATTGCTGTGGGTCTGGAGTCACATGTAGACCATGCAGTTTGAGTGAACGCAATGAGATTTTCTGACAATCATGAATGGTTTTATGGTAATCATTAAACTCCTAATTCCAGATTTTTAAAATTGAACTCAAATTCCACTGTGCCAGGGCAAGATTCAAACCCTGAACTCCTAGTAATGACGAACAGTAAAATCTCGAGAAGCATTGAGCATCAGAGAGATCTTGGTGTGCACAGTCCACCAGTATCTTAAGGTAGCAGGACAGGTAGATAAAGTGATTAAGAAAGCATAAGGGATACTTGCCTTTACTGGCTGAAGCATAGAGTTTAAGAGAATGAGGCTATGCTGGAACTGTTTAAAACATTTGTCAAGTCATAGCTAGAATACCATAAGCCCTCCTGAAGAAGGACTTATGCCCGAAACGTCGATTCTCCTTCTCCTTTGATGCTGCCTGACCTGTTGCGCTTTTCCAGCAACACATTTTTAAGCTCTGATCCCCAGCATCTGCAGTCCTCGCTTTCTCCTAGAGTACCATGTGCACAGTTCTGGAATCTATGTTACAAAAAGGGATGTAATTGCACTGGAGGGGCTACAGAAGAGATTTACCAGGATGTGACAGGACTGAAGAATTTTTGTTATGAAGAAAGATTGGACAGACTGGGGCTGTTTTCCTTGAAGTAGAGAAGACTGAAGGGAGACATAATTGTGATGTATAAAATTTTGAAGGGCATAGACAGGGTAGATAGGACAAAACCTTTCTCCTTTGCAGGGGGATTAATGACCGGAGGTGGGGGGGGGGCAGAGATTAAAGGTAAGGGGTAGAAGTTTTAGACGGGAAGTGATTTTGTTGGTGGGAATCTCGAACTCACTGCCTGAAAGGATGATCAAGGCAGAAACTTCATAACATTTAAGATGTACACTTGCAATTACAAGGCATATAAGATTATAAGCTAAGAGCTGAAAAATGGCACTAGAACTGTCAGGTACGTATTTTTGACCAGTGTAGTCTCAATGGGCAGAAGGCCCTATTTTTGACCAGTGTAGTCTCAATGGGCAGAAGGCCCTATTTTTGACCAGTGTAGTCTCAATGGGCAGAAGGCCCTATTTTTGACCAGTGTAGTCTCAATGGGCAGAAGGCCCTATTTTTGACCAGTGTAGTCTCAATGGGCAGAAGGCCCTATTTTTGACCAGTGTAGTCTCAATGGGCAGAAGGCCCTATTTTTGACCAGTGTAGTCTCAATGGGCAGAAGGCCCTATTTCTATGCTGTAGACCTCTAATGGCTTTAACCTAAAATGCAGAATCCTGCCCTACACACTTAGGTTCTGCCTGCCAACATTAGGCTACCCCACTTGCTCATCCCTATTCCCCATTTTAGGAACTACCTCACCACCACATGCAGTTTTGCCCCCTCTGTGTGATGGAGATCTAGGGAAAAAATAAATCCTGAAATTTTTTTTTAGATTAGATTACTTGCAGTGTGGAAACAGGCCCTATGGCCCAACAAGTCCACATTGACCCGCCGAAGCGCAACCCACCCAGACCCATTCCCCTACATTTACCCCTTCACCTAATACTACAGGCAATTTAGCATGATCAATTCATCTGACCTGCACATTTTTGTTTGGACTGTGGGAGGAAACCCACGCAGACACGGGGAGAACGTGCAAAGTCCAAACAGTCAGTCGCCTGGGCCTCTAGTGCTGTGTGGCAGTAGTGCTAACTACTGTGCCACTGTGCCGCCCATTATGAATGGAGGTTTAATCTTGAGAAGGAAATTGGACCAGCTCCCAGACCCTAAGAGGCCCATGTGATTTTAGCACCAAGGCCACAAAGACATGGCATTGGCTGACTTCCCGAATAAATCGTTCTGAGGTCATGCAGAAAACATTCTTCCTCTACCGAGCTCCAAAAAGAAAGAAAACATATCCCCTCCCAGGTGTCCTCATGAGGTGGTGGGCACCATTGGCCTGCTTCAGCTTGGTAGGGAAGTCACAGCCAGTTCCTCTACACTCAGCTTGACAGTAAAAAGGCAGCTGCGACTTGATAACACCACTGGAATTTAACCTCCTTTAAAGAGGACCACATCAGCCATAGGACTGGTATTCCTGGAGTCCACAATTTAAAAGTGCTATTGGTGTGTTTATGGTGTAAGTCAGTGAGCATGTCATCATTCCCCATTCAAACCCAATTTCCATCAGGCAAAAGAATGGATATACTACCCTGCGTTATACTCTCTAATTGAGGCTTGTTGCATATACCTTTCTATTCACACTGGAGAACAGAACGGAATCCTATTTTTTTCCTGGATATAGGAGCTACAATTATCTGTTGCACTGACATGGTTACACCTGCAAATCAAATTGCCACCATTTAATGAGTATTATCAAAAAGAAAATCAAATTCAATACAAGAGCTAGTATAAACTCCTCTCTCAGACATAACATTACTTCGTCATAAGTTGGGTGCATGTAATGGCAGTGTCCTCACAGTAACACCCAGACATGCTGTAACAGCATGGCCACATACCCAATTTAAGGAGTCTGCTTACCTCATATTTCACATTGTTTGATGGGGTGCTGTTAGGAACATTCCCATCGACGATTATCCTTTTCCTAATATAAACAGTGGCTTTGGCTACTATTGTGAGCAAATTGTTATTTTCTCTACCTCAGTTTTGCAAAATTCCTCTGACAACAATGATTACCACATAACGAAGTGCTTCTAAGCAGCGTGATAAGTTCATTTCCTCCTCTGCCGATTAATCATTCCAACGAACCTGCTTCCTCTGGGAGTTAACAGCAGCAGGGCAGGGAGCCAGCACATTACAGGGTCCCAAACAACATGGAGAGAAAACAAACAAGATTGTATATTGAACAATAGCATTCAAGAGGCCCTGAGTTACATGAGAGCTCTATTATCACAATTCTACAGGTGCAAAGAAACAGTACAATAACAGAAGTGGCAAGCTCACCCATTATACATCTGCAAACAACGCAATACTGTGCACAGCAGGGCATGTACTGCATGCAAACCTTTCAGAAGATGATTTGCGCAGGAGAGATACTATAGATTTGATTTTTTTTCCAAACATTGATTGCATTTTCTAATTGTTCATTGTCAATACAGTTTGTAATGTTCAGGGAACCTAAACCCAATGCAACTAGAGGACACAGTTCATGTAGTTTGGAATGTGTGCACACAAGGCTAGCAGTGAAAAACATACACAAACCATGTAATACCACAGCAGAGAGAATCATTGCACTTGTCATAGTGTAACTTTCAAGAAATAAATCAATCTGATGTAAATAGCTCAAAGTGCTATAACTCTCATAACAGAAAAAATATGGATGGATGGATAACGTAAGATGCCAAAGCATAAGGAATTGTTAGTACATTGAACTTGTATTATTACAAACATCGGGAGCATGAGCTCTGAATTACTTAGCACATTGAGGACTAGTTATTGCCATATAAAATTGTAAAAGACAACAGAAAACATGGAGAATGCTTAGCGGATGGGAATCCTCTTTACAGGGTGGATTGGTTCAAATACGTCTCAAATAGTTTGTCTCCAAGTGGCCTCAGTAGCTGCCATCATAAGGTGAAGGGTAGAAGAGACAGTGATTGTATCATTTCCAGGGAATCTCACAAAATTCTATCAAGTGAAACACAAAAGAGGCAAGGAAAGCCTAGCTGTGCTAAAATTGATGTCACAGCAATCGTAATGCAGAGAATAAGAATATGATTGGTAACAGAGAGGGAGTATTACAGGTGACAGTCTGAGTCACGGAACAAAGTATGATATTGTAGTGTCCTAATGAGGGCAGGATTTATCACAGATTCCTGTAGCACAGGGAGCCTTCAGCAGAAAAGGACAGTTATTCAGTGGCTTTGAAGTAGCATAGGACCTGGGAGAACAACAAAGTAAAAGGTATGGAGAATTAGCTAGTACCTGGCCTTGCAAGAGTAGAGGATGAGGGTACAATTGGAGGAGACAGCAAAGGTAAAAGAAAAACAACATTGGATCAAATGTGAAATGAATGCAAATATTTTGAAATCACTGTGTTGGAAGAGAGTTAATCTATAAAGGCTAATGAGGACAGGAGTGAAAATGATCCAAATTTAATATAGGACAGGAGTTGAGTAGTAACATTCTGGGTGAGTTGCTGTTGTGTGTAACTCAGAATACTGCAAAGGATCTAATTGGAAAAGTCAAACAGGGAGAGGCTAAAGCTTTGAATGAGGGTCTCATTCCATGTGGAGTGAGTTTGGATTGTGACTGAGTGATGTTTCAGAGGGTGAAGTTAACTGAATTGGATGTGAAATTGTAATACTATCAACTGTGCAAGTGAGAGTGCGTTACAATTGTGGGCCCTAAAAATAAAGAACTTGGATTCTTGAAAATTACTATGAAGCATGATGGAACATTGCAATTTGCAGTCTTGCAACTCACACACTTTGATTTCTCCTCTTATCAAAGCCTTTGCTTCGACTCAAAGTGATCACTTTCACCAAAGTCCTTTGGTACTAGATCTCCTCTAATATTTTATTCCAACCCATTCACAAGTCAATCCAATCAATAAGGATTTATAAATATTTCAGCAGGTCACCAGAACTGAATCTAATTCTGCATGTTTGTACATAGTCAAAGTAATAATCACCAGATAGACAAGAATAATGGCAATGATTCTTTTCCTCTCCTCCCACCAGTTACAGTCCGTTGGATGAGATAAATAGCTTGCCATAGAATCAGGAAAAAAACCTGGAACCTTCCTGCTCTGAACTGAATAAATGAAAACATTTTGTTCTTATCAGATGAACATCCAAAATAGGAGCAGAAGTCGACTATGCAGCCTCTTCAGTCTGCTCAATTAATAAGATCCCAATGACCTGTTTGTGTCTCAGATTCCATGTCCCGATAACCTTTGATTCCTAACCTAAGCAGAATCTACCTCTGCCTTAAAAATACTTTGTGGCCTTACCACTACTGCCTGGAGGTAGAGAGTTTCAGAGTTGCACAGCCCTCAGAAAAAGAAATTCTCCTCATCTCCATCCAAAAAGGGCAAAGATTCTCTGATTTTAAAACATTGACCTCATCCATGTCTCTGTTCTGGACTCACCCTCAAGCAGATTCAGAATCAAGCCATGCCTCACTCCTCCAAACCCCAGTGGAGACAAGATCAGGCTGTCCAGCTTCATCACTGTAGGCAATCTTCTGCAGGTTCAATCTGTTGGAGGCTGGCGTAATAACAGCAGTTATTTGGCAAGGTATTGTGAGGACACTTAATTCTTCACAATTGGAGGATGTTTTGTGTGTGTGTGTCTGTCTATGTTTGCATGTGTGCGCGCGTGTCTGTGTGTGTCTATGCTTGTTTGTGTGTGTGTGTGTGTGTGTGTGTGTATCTGTCAACATGTGTGTGATGCTCCCTGAGAATATTTCAATGCACACAATGATTGCCCTGCTGTACATGGGTACAGTATTGATAGGAAAAGATTGAAAGGCAGCCAGCCTCATTATATTACACTAGTAACATCTCTTATTGATGTCCTTTGGGATTTTCAGACCTTTGCCCTCTTTGTGTATAAACTTAATTTTTAAAGCTTTTCTCATTTTTTTCCCCAAATGGAGGCACTGTGGCTGAATCTACAAATTCTAGGATTTACAGTTTCTTGACAGAACCTGCAAGGCTTTATCACTGCACAAGCTGTTATCAGTTCCCCCTGTGGCTGAACATTAATCAAAGGCAGCAAGAAAGGAACCAAAAAAAAAATCTTTGCTACTCAATTAATCCCCAGTGGCTAAGGTGTCTACATTAAAAGCTGCTTAAAGTTTGTTAATGGTAACATGAGAATCCCCGAGGTGCACAACTTGAAAAATAAAGCTTGCTTTCAAATGGCAAGAAAATGGAAGCTGAATTACTTGGATTATTGGTTTTAATTATTCATCCATTCCAACTGATGCAATATGCGACACTCATTCACAAAATCCATCCTAATATAACTTCTTCAAGTAACACTCTTGATTATTCAGGCTGCTGAACAATAATTTATGCCATGATTTTACAAAAGGGTAGCTTGAGGAGGCAGGACCTAAGTCTATCTCAGCTGGAACAGGAATCAAACCCTACTTTATGATGAATCGTGTATTAGTCATCTTGCCAACTGAGGTAACCAAACTACTTCAGCATGTCACTTATTTTGAACGGCACACTGACCAGTTGAGTCGCATTTCTACAAACTATGGAGAAGCTGAGACAATAGTTTCATTAAGGATCTTATTGGGCAATTTGACAGCATTTCATCAAACTTAATTGTTATGTCTAGAATGTAGAGAATATGCGTACATACATTATACCTGCAGCAGCTGAGCCACATTTGGATCAATTCTGCTCATTTGACATGAATTCAAAATCTGGCCATCAATTCTATTTCAGCATTTGATTCTCAGAATCAAAAGTGCGGGAACAAATGTAAGTCACAAGCAGATTTTGTCAATTAGTTTAGAAAATTGGTTCAAGGACTTAATGGTACAATGTAAAGATGATTGCTGATTCTTCACTGACTACCAAATATTTGCATATGCAATGACACGAGCCTCAGAATGGAGGGTCAGCTCCTTCCATCTGACTCAGCTGTTGCATATGGATCTCTAGCTGAAACTAGCGCATACAATTGACATCTTTTATTCCCCAGATATTTCATGTTCTTCACGACAACATTCGGAATTTACTGCTAATCAGTGCGCCTTTACATTGAGAGATTGTGGGTCACTAGGAACTGGACTGGTCCTTCCACAATTCTCTTCTGTCATTTTAAAAACATTGCACTCCCAAGGAGATGTCTATTCTTGCAGCCGAGCCTGAATGTACAGGAGAAAAGAATGAATAAACAGTGCAACAGACAGTGAAATTCTCCACCGTGTTCATATCCTTTGTATAGCCCATCTTTGTCCACACCTTTAAGCTTTCTAGTTTGACTCCAAAGTGAGTTTCTGACTTCAAATCATCTCAATTGTAAAGACCGTCTATTTCTTTCTCTTTATCATTGTCCATTTCCTTCTTGACTTCAATCCACTTGCTGCTGAAACCATCATGCATACTTTTGTTAGCTTAACCCACAAGTCGCCAAGTGGTTTGCCTGGCTTCCCACACCATCCACCCCTCATTAACTTCAGCTCAGAACTTTGCTGTCTGTAATCTAACCTATAATTGTTGACCTACATTGCTGTTTGGTACCCCAGTGCCTCATTTAAAAAGACTGATCCTTATGTTCAAATCCCACCATGGCCTTGCTGCTCCCTATCATTAAAGCTGTATATTTCTCTAATGCATTCCTCATTACTCTGACCTCATGAGCATTTCTTTCTACCGGCTCAGTGGTTAGCACTGCCACCTCACAGCACCAGGATCCCAGGTTTGATTCCAGCCTTGGGTGACTGTCTATGTCTGCACATTCTCCCCATGACTGCGTGGGTTTCCTCTGGGTGCTCCAGTTTCCTCCTACAGTCCAAAGATGTGCAAGTCACGTGAATTGGCATTGCTAAATTGCCCATAGTGTTAGGTGCATTAGTAGAGGAAAATGGGTCTGGGTGGGTTAATCTTCGGAGGTTTGGTGTGGACTGGTTGGGCCGAAGGGCCTGTTTCCACACTGAGGGGAATCTAATCTTAACTCAACCACTTTTTACTGGAGGTCGTGCCTTCAGCTAACTAAGTCCCATGATCTGGAGTTCCTATCCTATTCTGTTTTTGCTCCCCTGAATCTGCTGAGACCACTCATTTTCACTCTCTGCTTTTATAACTACCAGGCATTTGGTCACTTTTCCTTTGGTTCTGGTTTCACTTCAATTTACATTAATCTTTCACATATCTTCAGACATTTTCCAACATAAAACATCCAATACATGATACAAGTTGTTGCTGAAATGAATTCCTCCATTAGGTATTAACACAGGGAGATATTTTTAATATGATCTGTAGAAGTGCATGCGACCTAATGGGATGAAGGAACAGATAATGGGTATATTAATTAAAAGTTAATTGGGTTTGAATTGGATGTATAAATATGGGGAACTAGTAATCAGCGGGGTGAGAGTTTTACGGAGTGTGGTGAACTGAAATAAAGTGTGGACTTGAATTCAGTTTAAAATACAGTTATAGTTGGAGTATAACACCTGTGTGTCTCATGGTGACACATTTCATTGGGATATGGTGTGATCTAGGACTCTGGGTCACTGTGTAACTGCTATGAATTTAACAGTGAAAATAACTGACAGATACAGTGCCCTAGATTGCTTCTGCACTGTTCACTAGGAGGTATTACCATATACCTTTATAATGGGACCCAGACTGTGCATTTACTTTGAGCTGAAGTGTAAGGTAATTGAGAGCCAATTTCCCATCTTATCCTTTCAGGGTGAGGAACGTTGGGAGCTGGGGGAGGGAAACAGCAGTGAAACAAATAAAAAGGGTTATTTTGAAATAAAGCTGAAATACTGAAAATTATCATAAATTTTATGTTCTCCTCCATTCTCATTGCCCTTTTCCTGAAATGTCCCTGTGGGTTAAATCTGAACAGCGTTCCAAGCATCTGTTCATCTCTCTGTGTTACATTTTATATGACTTTGGACAAACATCAACTTCTACCAGCTGTATATCTGGACAGAGGCCATTGTTTTAAAGGCATGATGACTGGCTGCTTAATCAGACCATGGCAGTTAGATTGCTGACCTGGATGGATTAAATTTGTTTGTGTCAACACCACTGTTCAGAAATTCATTAAGTTACAAGTTACTTGTTGGCTGGGATTAAAGGTCTGAAAGGTTAACGTATGTAGGTTAATTGACCATGGAACAGACAAATCCAATTACTCTGATTGGGCAACCACGAAAATAAGCTGTTGTCAGTAATAATCCAACATTAATAAGACACAGAAGAGGATTCTAAAGTAACGGTGGTAACTTAAAAGCCTGCGTTTATTGCCATTGAGTGTGTAAGGAATGTACAACCCATGCAGTGCTATGCCTATATTATCACTATCAAGGGGATCAGGCAGGAGGTGGAGATGAGGTAGGGAGCAAGGAGGACAATACCAAGAGAAGCAGAGATCTTGAATACAGAGGATGGGGAATGGTGGTGGTGAGCAGAGTGGGAGAACTGGACGCCGAAGACACGGCAAACAGAGTAAGGGTGGTATGGTTCCTCGTGTGCCAGTAACGTCAGCCGCACAAGTACAAGCGCGACCCATGTCAAGGCGGCGTGACATCAATGGCATCGTCTATGCATGGCCATCGAGATGTTGGCAACACACTCTTTGAACTCAAGAAGATTCACACTTTTAAATCGCAATTCACATCATTAGACATGAAGAAATTTGTATAATCCAGGTACAACAATGTATCTTGAAAACCTTACATAGGAGTCTTTCATCCCAAAGTCTTGCCAATTATCAATTGTCATCTGAATTCCACTTAAGACTCTAGCAAATCACTTGTGAATTATTATAGAGTCATAGAGATGTACAGCATGGAAACAGACTCTTCAGTCCAACCCAGCCATGCCAACCAGATATCCCAACCCAATCTAGTCCCACCTGCCAGCACCCGGCCCATATCCCTCCAAATCCTTCCTATTCATTTACCCATCCAGACGCCTTTTAAATGTTGCAATTGTACCAGCTTCTACCACTTCCTCTGGCAGCTCATTCGATACATGTACCGTCCTCTGTGTGAAAAGGTTGCCCCTTAGGTCTCTTTTATATCTTTCCCCTCTCACCCTAAACCTATGCCCTCTAGTTCTGGACTCCCCCACCCCAGGGAAAAGACCTCATCTATTTATCCTATCCATGCCCCTCATAATTTTATAAACCTCTATAAGGTCACCCCTCAGCCTCCGACGTTCCAGGGAAAACAGCCACAGCCGATTCAACCTCTCCCTATAGCTCAAATCCTCCAACCCTGGCAGCATCCTTGTAAATATTCTACTTTTTCATAACATATTACAATGTTTCATAACTTTTCTCTTCTGGGCGTTGCTCAACTCATAAATAAAAACGTTGCTAGATTTAGTGTGAATAGTTTGCCTCATCAGTATGATATTTATCTCTGTTATGAAGATCAAAGAACACTGTGGGCGTTGAGCATGTTCTCCAGGGCTCTGTATCTCAAAATGAGGAGACAACTTTTCATGATGAAATCACACTTCAGATGAGTTTTGCTTCAAAGAAGATTCAGTCTCCTTAACAAAACATAGTTTTGACAAAAGCACAAAAGGCATTCTTGAAATGAAAATATCAGAACTATTGCTACTTTATATTTTGCATACTGAATTTTAATGATAGACACATCAGCTGTGTTGCTGCTTGCTGTTAAATCAATTATCCCACTGAAAAGGCATGGTCTTACTTTTAATTTGCCAAAGTTAACAATAATTGACTGGCAACAACCTCAAATTGCGGCAGATATACTTGATGCCAACAGTCTGACTGCCTTTATTTTTGCAGGTGCTTCCATTTAGAGATCTTATGACTCTACAGTGTTCAGTTCAATTCATGACTCCTTAGATACGAAAGCATATAACAAGGCAAGATTTCTGGTATGTGATGAGAAATGCCGGACAATGACCAATGACAACAAAAACACAATTTCCATTTGATGTTCAATAGCACTATTACTGCTGAATTGCTCACCACCAATATTGTGGGGATCATCATTGACCAGAAACTGAACTGAACCAGATGCATAAAGACAAAGGCTACAAGAGAAGGTCAGAGACTGTGAAGACATACCAAGTAATTCAAGCCCTGGTTCTCCAAAGCCTGTCCGCCACCTACAAAGCCAATGTTAGGAATTTGATGAAATGCCTTCCTAATAAATGCAGATTCGACAACACACAAGCAACTTGACAGCATACATGAAAATTTAGCCTGTTTGACTGGTGTCCGAACCACCTTCTTCAATGCTCACTCTCTCCACCAGTGATGGAGAGTGACAGCAGCGAATACCATCTACAAGTCACACAATGCCAATTCAACAGGATCCTTCCACAGTATATTCTAAACTCATAACCTGTAACATTTAGAACAACAAATGAAGCAAGTGCATGGGTTTATTATCCAACCTGCAGATTCCCCTCCAAGTTATACACCATCCTGACTTGGAACTATATCAGTGTAAATGATAGCATAAAATTACCAAGAGATACTGATAGACTGGGTGAATGGACAAAATTGTGACAAATAGAGTTCAATATAAGCATGTGTGATATTAGCCATTTTCTAGATGGTATGAAGTTAATCTGGTAGATATTCAAAGAGACCTGAGAGTTCAGATGCACAGATCATTAAAATGTCACAACAAGCATAGCAAATGATAAAGAAAGATATTGGAATGCTGGCATTTCTACCCAGAGGAACAAAAACGCAGAAGTTATGCAACCATGGTTACATCCCACTTGGAGTACTGAGAGTAGATCTGGGTACCACACCTTAGGAAGGATATTTTAGCATTGAAGGAGTACAACATGGGTTTACAAAAATGATATCAGGACTTTAGGGTTTTGAGGAGAGTTTATTCAAATTAGGACTGTTCTCTATGGAATTTAAAATGTTAAGGGGTGATCTGGTAAAAGTCTTTAAGAGGAAAAGACAGGGTGTACACCAATAAACTACTTTTACTGGTTGGGGAATTTCAAACCAGAGGGCACAGTCAGAGAATCAGGAACAGATCATTCAGGAGAGATGTTAGAAAGCACTTTGGCACACAAAGTGATGGAGATTTGAAAAAAGGAAGCACATGGTGAGGACAGTGCAGGAGAGAGAGAGCGAGAGAGAGAGAGAGAGAGACAGACAGAGAGAGAGAGACAGAGAGACAGACAGAGAGAGAGAGAGACAGAGAGAGAGAGAGACAGAGAGAGAGACAGAGAGAGAGAGAGAGAGAGAGAGAGAGAAAACCTGCACAGTTACCGCCTTTGCTGTTTGAATTCATGTAACGCTGGACATTGGAGTGCGTCTGGGAAAATTAACAAACAGTGAAATTCACAACTAATCTTGGAGGAACTGTTGGGTGAAGTTCACGGCACAGAATCAGATAAGTTAATTGTTGTTTTAAGTCTGTCCAGTAGAAAGGCTGCAGTAGTGGGTACAGTGGATTCTTTCTTGATTATATGTTTTTGGAGATAAGTCTCTTGATTAAACTTAAAATATAAGCCATAGCTATTAATTTAACCTGGGGCAGTATTTTATAGAAGAATAAGATGGTGTCATTTTCTGGGTCTGTAGATTGTGAAGGAGCAAAAATGGCCTTTGCAGTGATATGTACTTCTTGTCAGATGTGGGAGTTTAAAGAGAGTTTAAAGGTTACTGCGGATTATATCTGCCATAAATGCTGTTGGATGCGAATCTTATCAGATCGAATGGATCGATTGGAGAGACTGATAGAAGCGATGAGGAATTTGCAACAGCAACAGTGTGTGATGGATGGCAGTTATAGGAAAGGAGAGGAAGTCTCAGATACAGTCACATAAATAGATTAACTCCAGGAAGGGTGAGAGAGGTCGGCACAGAGGGCAGGAGTCTTTTGTGGATATACACATTTCAAGCAGGTATGCTGTTTTGGAAAATGTAGGGGGTGATGGATTCTCAGGGGAAAGTAGCACGAACAGCCAGGTTTCTGGTATTGAGACTGGCTCTAATGCAACGAGGGGTATGTCGGCGTCCAAGAGATCGATTGTGTTTGGGGACTCTGTAGTCAGAGGTACAGAGAGATGTTTCTGTGGCCAGCAGAGAAAAAGCAGAATGGTGCATTGTTTCCCTGGTGCCAGGATCAAGGATGTCTCAGAGAAGGTGCAGAATGTTCTCACGGGGGAGAGGGGCCAGCAGGAGGTCATTGTTCACATTGGAACCAATGACATTGGAAGGGAAAAGGTTGAGACTCTGAAGGGAGATTACAGAGAGTTAGGCAGAAAGTTAAAAAGGAGGTCCTCAAGGGGAGTAATATCTGGATTACTCCCAGTGCCACGAGCTAGTGAGGGCAGGAATAGGAGGATAGAGCAGATGAATGCATGGCTGAGGAGCTGGTGTATGGAAGAAGGATTCACATTTTTGGATCATTGGAATCTCTTTTGGGGTAGAAGTGACCTGTACAAGAAGGACGGATTGCACCTAAATTGGAAGGGGACTAATATACTGGCAGGGAAATTTGCTAGAACTGCTTGGGAGGATTTAAACTAGTAAGGTGAGGGGGAGGGGGGGCGCTGGGACCAGGGAGATAGTGAGGAAAGAGATCGATCTGAGACGGGTACAACTGAGAACAGAAGTGAGTCAAACAGTCAGGGCAGGCAGGGACAAGGTAGGACTAATAAATTAAACTGCATTTATTTCAATGCAAGGGGCCTAACAGGGAAGGCAGAATGGACTCAGGGCATGGTTAGCAACATGGGACTGGGATATCATAGCAATTACGGAAACATGGCTCAGGGATGGGCAGGACTGGCAGCTTAATGTTCCAGGATGCAAATGCTACTGGAAGGATAGAAAGGGAGATGAGAGAGGAGGGGAAGTGGCATTTTTGATAAGGGAGGGCATTACAGCTGTGCTGAGGGAGGATATTCCCGGAAATACATACAGGGAAGTTATTTGGGTGGAACTGAGAAATAAGAAAGGAATGCTCACCTTATTGGGATTGTATTATAGACCCCCTAATAGTCAGAGGGAAATTGAGAAACAAACTTGTAAGGAGATCTCAGCTATCTGTAAGAATAATAGGGTAGTTATGGTAGGGGATTTTAACTTTCCAAACATCGACTGGGACTGCCATAGTGTTAAAGGTTTAGATGGAGAGGAATTTCTTAAGTGCGTACAAGACAGTTTTCTGATTCAGTATGTGGATGCACCTACTAGAGAAGGTGCAAAACTTGACCTACTCTTGGGAAATAAGGCAGGGCAGGTAACTGAGGTGTCAGTGGGGGAGCACTTTGGGGCCAGCGACCATGATTCAATTAGATTTTTAAATCGTGATGGAAAAGGATAGACCAGATCTAAAAGTTGAAGTTCTAAATTGGAGAAAGGCCAATTTTTATGGTATTAGGCAAGAACTTTTGAAATCTGATTGGAGGCAGATGTTCGCAGGTAAAGGGACGGCTGAAAAATGGGAAGCCTTCAGAAATGAGGTGACAAGAATCCAGAGAAAGTATATTCCTGTCAGGATGAAAGGGAAAGCTGGTAGGTATAGGAATTGCTGGATGACTAAAGAAATTGAGGGTTTGGTTAAGAAAAAGAAGGAAGCATATGTCAGGTATAGACAGGGTAGATCAAGTGAATCCTCAGAAGAGTATAAAGAAAGTAGAAGTATACTTAAGAGGGAAATCAGGAGGACAGAATGGAGACATGAGATAGCTTTGGAAAATAGAATTAAGGAGATTCCAAAGGGTTTTTACAAATATATTAAGGACAAAAGGGTAACTAGGGAGAGAATAGGGCCCCTCAAAGATCAGCAAAGCGGCCTTTGTGTGGAGCCACAGAAAATGGGGGAGATACTAAATGAATATTTTGCATCAGTATTTACCATGGAAAAGGATATGGAAGATATAGACTGTAGGGAAATAGATGGTGACAACTTGCAAAATGTCCAGATTACAGAGGTGGAAGTGCTGGATGTCTTGAAACAGATAAAAGTGGATAAATCCCCAGGACCTGATCAGGTGTACCCGAGAACTCTGTGGGACGCTAGAGAAATGATTGCTGGGCCTCTTGCTGAGATATTTGTATCAACAATAGTCACAGGTGAGGTGCCAGAAGACTGGAGATTGGCAAACGTGATGCCACTGTTTAAGGAGGGTGGTAAAGACAAGCCAGGGAACTATAGACGGTGAGCCTGACCTCGGTGGTGGGCAAGTTGTTGGAGAGAATCCTGAGGGATAGGATGTACATGTATTTCGAAAGGCAAGGACTGATTCGGGATAGTCAACATGTGCATGGGAAATCATGCCTCACAAACTTGATGGAGTTTTTTGAAGAAGTAACAAAGAAGATTGATGAGGGCAGAGCAGTAGATGTGATCTATATGGACTTCAGTAAGGTGTTCGACAAGGTTCCCCACGGGAGACTGATTAGCAAGGTTAGATCTCATGGAATACAGGGAGAACTAGCCATTTGGATACAGAACTGGCTCAAAGGTAGAAGACAGAAGGTGGTGGTGGAGGGTTATTTTTCAGACTGGAGGCCTGTGACCAGTGGAATGCCACAAGGATCGGTGCTGGGCCCTCTACTTTTTATCATTTACGTAAATGATTTGGATGCGAGCATAAGAGGTACAGTTAGTAAGTTTGCAGATGACACCAAAATTGGAGGTGTAGTGGACAGCGAAGAGGGTTACCTCAGATTACAACAGGATCTGGATCAGATGGGCCAATGGGCTGAGAAGTGGCAGATGGAGTTTAATTCAGATAAATGCGAGGTGCTGCATTTTGGGAAAGCAAATCTTAGCAGGACTTATACACTTAATGGTAAGGTCCTAGGGAGTGTTGCTGAACAAAGAGACCTTGGAGTGCAGGTTCATAGCTCCTTGAAAGTGGAGTCGCAGGTAGATAGGATAGCGAAGGCGGCGTTTGATATGGGCTTCCTTTATTGGTCAGAGTATTGAGTACAGGCGTTAGGAGGTCATGTTGCGGCTGTACAGGACATTGGTTCGGCCACTGTCGGAAAGATGTTGTGAAACCTGAAAGGGTTCAGAAAAGATTTACAAGGATGTTGCCAGGGTTGGAGGATCTGAGTTACAGGGAGAGGCTGAACAGGCTGTTTTCCCTGGAGCGTCGGAGGCTGAGGGGTGACCTTATAGAGGTTTACAAAATTATGAGGGGCATGGATAGGATAAGTAGACAAAGTCTTTTCCCTGGGGTAGGGGAGTCCAGAACTAGAGGGCATAGGTTTCTGGTGAGAGGGGAAAGATATAAAAGAGACCTTAGGGGCAACATTTTCACGCAGAGGGTGGTACATGTATGGAATGAGCTGCCAGAGGATGTGGTGGAGGCTGGAACAATTGCAACATTTAAGAGGCATTTGGATTGGTATATGAATAGAAAGGATTTGGAGGGATATGGGCCGGGTGCTGGCAGGTGGGACTAGATTGGGTTGGGATATCAGGTTGGCATGGACAGGTTGGACCGAAAGGTCTGTTTCCATGCTGTACATCTCTATGACTCTATAAATCTCTTCCACAAATGGCAGTGGATCTTGGATCAGTTGTTAATTTTAAATCGGAGATCAATATACTTTTGTTTAACAAAGCTATTGGTTACTCACTTCAGGCTCTGGCAGCTTATCCACAGCTGCAGGCCCATCAGCCTCCTGTCTCTGTTTTTGTGGGCAGGAGGCATTCCTTCTCCTCCTCCTCCACCCTACCCTCAGCAACGCTGCTATAGCTGCTGGGTTATGCTGGTCAAACATCTGGCATCCAAATACTAATTAGTTTGTTTTCCATTTGAGATCTTGAGGTAATTGAGCTTCCTTTTTGGCTGTTTCAGACCGGACAAGTGCTTGGTGAAAGCCTACCCTACTGTCACATTGATCCAGTTAAGATACATTCTCTATGACCCTTGACTAGTTTCCCTCTTCCTCATTATGTCAAATAGAATTTTGAAACCCTACAGTAGGGAAATCAGGCCATTCAACCCATTGAGTCCATACCTAACCTCCAAACAGCAACCCACCCACTATCCTATTCTATCCCTGTCACTCTATTTCCCATGGCTAACCCACCTGACCTGCACATCCCTAGATACAAAGGGCAGTTTAACATGGCCATTTCAACTCACCTGCACATCTTTGGACTGAGAGAGGAAACCTGAGCACCAGGAGGAAACCCATGCAGACAAGAACTCTTTGTAGCTTTAATACTGCTTTCCAGGCAATAAGCTTAGCTCTGAAGTCATGAAGAGAGTTGGTGATCCTCATTATCCCTGGTGACACAGCTCTGCAACCTTACAGCCTTAGAATAGTTTCATCCCTCTAAATCTGCCCAGCCCACCTGTCTGACAGCACCAGGTGAACTGAAAAATTCACCTATTAGCTCCATTGCTCCACAGATGCTGCCTGATCTGCTGAGATTTTCCATGATATTTTGCTCTTCTTTTAAATAATTGCCGGTTTTGTCAACAACACAGATATCCCATGAATGAATAAGAAAAGATACAGCCAGAAGACCCATTTAATATGACACATATAGGATTAAGATTGTAGGACAGCTCTGACCAATTTTAAACCCTTATTTAATTGCCCCTCCAGTGGGGCCCATGTATCAATTTGTCTTTCTCTGTTTGCATGACTTACATTTTCTCTCTTTGACTCAGTTTTCTTTTCAATTACCTTCATTTGCAACTTGTTTTTTTTTGCCTGCATAGCACATTGGAACATTTTACTACATCCAAAATGGCACATAAAGGGAAGTTATTATTCAGTGTTGAACTGATCACAAAAATGTGTTTTCACCTACATTGGCAGGGAGGGAAAGAACTTGATATTGGTCCTAGCCTGACTCCAGCGAGCTGCATGTGGACACCTCTGTTCTGGACAGCTTGTGGATTTATTGAAATGAGGATACAGACCTCACAATGTGACAAGCTGCTGCCATGGGCTCAGCTCACCTATGGCTGAAAGCCTCATCAATGCCATTGCTACTTGTGAAACCATCCATTTCACTCCAGTGGTTGGCCTTTATCTTCCATGCTACATAAATGGAGCTCACTCAAAACTCTACCATCCACATCCTAACATGCATCAAATTCACTCATTACCCCAGTCCACGTTGACTGACAGTGGCTCCCAATTCAACTGTAATCGTCTCAAATACTCTCAAACTTATTTTCACTCAGCTTCCTATTCCCTATCTCTGTAATCACATCGAATAGTGCAAACATCCAAGGTATCTGGACTCTAACCTCAGCATCTAGAACACGCTCAAATTTTAATTGCTCCATCGTGGTAATCATGCCTTCAGCTTCCAAAATTATAAGCTCTGGAACTCCATGCTGAGACCTTTACACTTTCATTTCCTCCTTAATACCTTCCTGTTTGAACACGCATTTAGCTATGTAGCTGAATGACACTTGTGCATCTGAGTACCAAATGGTGTTTGATAATACTCATGAAATGTCTCATTCAGAAAATCTTATCATGTTAAATTTGCTTGATAAAGATCCATTGTTGCTGCTATGTAGCAAGTGAGAAGATCCTTATGGTCACGCAGAAATGAGTTTGTGTATATTGCTTATAACAATGAATAAAGTGAAACTTCAGTTCCATTATTTGCTTTCATACATCTGAGTATTGTGCTGAGATCAAGTGGCTTGACCTACAGCAGCCTTTCAGCTGGTGAAGCTCTGAAGAGTCACCTAGACTCAAAACGTTAGCTTGCTTTCTCCCCATGGATGCGGCCTGAACTGCTGTGATCTCCAGCATTTGTTGCTTTCAGTACAAATTCCAGCATCTGTGGTAATTTGCTCCTACAGCAATCGTTGATTATATCAGCAATACTACTATATTAGGAAGAGCAGTCCCTACCTGCTGAAGAGGAACTCCATACTGTTACACAACAATGAACCTTTACCCAATTGAATAAGCCACAAGTTTGTACAAATTAGTCAACGCGTAAGAGTATAAACAGTTAAAATACTGAACCCTGAAGAACTCTCTATCCATCTAAATGAATCACGGCAAAAGCCGCAAAGATTTATTGCTTTGTACCTGATTGATCAGTCTCTCTTTCAGCAGCTCACCATTTAATAGATGCCATTTGGTGTTCATGCCCATGAAGAAACCATAAATAAGAAAATTCCTCAACTATAATTCTGTGTGTCTGCAGCAGATACCGTTGCATCAACTCCTCCCCAAAGCTTCTGGTTTGATAAAATAATTTTAAATTGCCACAAAAGGAATGAAGCTTTAAATCCTCTGAATCCACCTACACTGTTGTACTTTTGTGTTGATAAGAGGCATGATTATTAGATATTGTGATCTATTTCATCTGTTGTTAAGTGGCACAGTGCAAAGGAATGGTGTGCCCCTTGGAAAGCAACACATTTTAATGAACACTGCACCGTAGTGAAGTTTACAGTTCTTCACCATTACAACAATCACAGCAAGGCCACTGACACTCACGTATTGGATAGAAAAATATAAAACATGGGAATGGGTTCGGATGTCAACTAAATCTACATTCATTCTTTGCTCGATTCTCAATGCATATCACCTGATCTACTCTCAGAGTTACAGAATTGTTTCAGCATATAAGTCAGATGTTCAGCTCATTGTATTAGTGGAGGTGAGCAAATCGCTTCATGCCGTTCCTTCATCATCTTCCCAGAACCCCGGCATATTCTTTCTCCTCGCTGTCCTGCTCATACCAAGTGCCATTTGACATTAATCTTGCCCAAGCAAGTGAACACCGATGATACGCTTTTAAAATAACTCCCTGAATCTATCACAACACAGTCAGCTGCAGAGAATCCCACAATCCAACTGAAAAGATTCTCCATTGATATTCTCCAATTACTGACCTATGAAAACAGGTTGTCACCATTTATCCTGCACACCATAATCACTGCCAAAGAATTGCAGACGCTGGAGATCTGAAACATATAAAAACAGAAATTGCTGGAGAAACTCCGCTGGTCTGACAGCATCTGTGAAGATATTGTTAACTCAGTGTTCTCTCCATACAAGTTGCCAGCCATCTTACAGTCTCCTTTCCTGAAATGAGAAAGTCCAGTCAGTTTTAAGTCCTTCCATATTCAGGGAAAAACCTCCATTTCACAAGATTCTGCAAAATTATAGACAATATCTGCACTCACTCCTCCTTTGCCACTGCCTCGAGACCTTCAGATGTAAACCCCCAGGTCACAGCAATGTTTCTGCCTAAACACTGAGCAACATGGCTAGTGACCAAATGTCTATGAATAACAGCTTTAATGAGCAGTCTCAGCCTCATAAAGCAAAATGCAGTGGATGCTGGAAATCTGACATACAAACAGAAAATGCTGGAGTAAGTCAGCAGGCCTGGAAGCCTCTGTGGAGAGAGAAACAGAGTTAATATTTTGAGGCCAAAATCTCTTCTCTGGAACTCAAAACATTAACTCAGTTTCACTCTCCACAGATGCTGCCCGACCTGTCCATTTCAATATCATAACCATCTCTGATTATCGAGCCAGAGTTAGACAGCACAGATACAGACCCTTCGGTCCAACCTGTTCATACCAACTATAATCCCAAACTAATCGAGTCCCATCTGCCTGCACTTGGCCTATATCCCTCCAAACATTTCTTATTATGTTCTACAACCTCAACATTCACATTTTTATGAAAGAAAATGAAGTATTCATCGCTCACTCTCCATTATGAGGTCAACTTCTTAATTTCTCACTATCCTACTGTTAACTTTATGCAATCTCCATGTGCCAAAAGAATACCTTTTTAAATGAGAACGTGAGAAATTTGAGCAGGAAGTGGCCAATTGGCCCCTCAAGCCTGAACCACCATTTAATCTGCCCTCGGCCTCCACTCTCTTTTGTGTCAGCTCCTCATAGCCCTTTAATCTCCGATATGCCAAAAAAATCTTTCTACCCCCTCTTTAGACGCTTTCAGTGATTAGACCACACACCTTTCTGGGATAGAGAATTCCAGAAATTCACTACCCTCTAGGAGAAGAAAAAATTCCTTTGCATCCTTCACTTTTGACTAACCTGTTCCCATATGCTTCCTAAATATCATTTGGAGCAACTTTTATTCCTATTTGCCTTAAGCTGTTTTTATTTTCCGCCCAATTAGTGCCAAGTATTTTTTATGCTTTCAAATTTGATCTGGTTTCTCTTCATGGAAGGTAATGGAGGCCAGGAAAGCTCGGTCTCAAATATACTCCCTATTTACTTGAGCTTTGCCCTTTTGCCTTCCTATTTGAAAATATAAGCCCAGATTCCCTTCCTGCTTGCTACAAAATGCTGTGGTGAACCCTTTATATGGTTCAGATTAATTCCCCTCTTCCCTCAAAGGCTTTGACCACGAGCTGGTATATGATCATTAGTAGCTTGTTTCATTTTGCCATTATTCATGTGGGGCCCTTAACGGTGCATGGTTAACAGGCTAATCAATGACAGACAGCACTGCAGACGACCTGATTCTGATTCCATCTGATGGTCTTACACAGTGCATTTTCCAGCAAGCTTCAGTCTGAGCTGGGATTAGCCAACTGAGAACAGACTGACACAGAATCTCAGAATTTCCAGGTTGCACAGGACAGCAACTCACTGGCTAAGCTTGTTCAATTATCATAACTCCTGTTCTAAACTAACCAACTCACCTCAAATAACTAGTTATGTGACCAGAGGGCAAAAGAAAGTGTTCATGCAGAATCAACTGGAAATCCACAAGACTCCAACCAATGTGCAGATTCTGAATCAGCAATGGAAGGGTTAACTGCTGATCTCCCACATTTGTATGAGAACTGTATCTGGCTATTAAAATGTAAAATGTGAATCCTTCTTTCATTTATTCTGCAATGCTAACTAATGAGAGCTAATTAACTTATATAAACATATGAATATTGCATACACACACACCAACTCTCTCAAAGGACACTTAGATCCCATCATATTTATAACAACCTCTTCTTGTAATTATTTATTTAAAATTTTGTATTAATATGCAAGGCCACTTCTAAGGAGCTGACTTGCAGAGAGATCTGAGATAACAATTTTATGGCAAGTGCAAATTCTGTTCTATTTGATGAACACACCAATTAAGAAAATTTTCAAGATAATGGCAGGTCTAGAAAGCACAAGCTGTGAGTGTTTGCATTATAACAGGGAAAAATGAAGCCAATGACCCCCTGAGAGGTTCTGCCAGCACGATATGTTTCTTCCAGCTCACTGCCAGTCAAATCGATCTTTTGCTTCTCCATCTCTCTCCTATGGGGAAAGAAGCAGACTGTAAGACCAACACTGTTCATTATCAAATGAACACAGTGGGTGGTGTTTAATGAAAGTGATGTTGGCGGGTGGGGGATCTCGCATGGCTGGGAAGTTGAGTAAAGCTCCGCAGCATGTCCCCTCTTTTAGGAAAGGTCCACCCTATTAAGTGCCACCCTATTAAGTGAATGACAGCCACAGGGCTTTCCCAGAACCAAGGGCCTCAGGGATGAAGGTGCCCCACCCCTGGAGCCAGTGACCAATTAGAGACATGCAGCTCTATCAAATGGCAGGATCAGTGGGATGTTGGCACAACTAGGATTGGCACTGGATACTGGTAGGACATTGGCATGTGGGCAGCCATGCGGATAAGGGGTTTTGGGACTCGATAGGGCAGATGACACTGTGGGGTCCCCGGTTATAATGCAATCAGCCAAGTGTCCCCTCTTTTCCTCCAAACCAGAAACCCACTGCTGGCTTAAGCAGTGGCAGGAAGAGAAGCTGAAGTGAGCATTCACTTCCCATGCCAGGGATTGTCAGTGGAGTAGGAACACCATCCACAGGCCTTCCTGCCACAGGTTTAAATTGGAGCATCATACACACAGCAGACTGGTCAGACTTCTTGACTGAGGTGTCAGTAAGATGGCTGTCTACAGTGTGAGCGCCTCACAGCACTGGTCCCATAACTACACCTGTCCAGGAAGGATATTTGTGCAAGACTGCATTTCAATCCAAACACCTGCGATCCTCCTGCTCCACTAAATGACTCCCCCATCTCACCACCATTACATGAGTGAGTGAGATCAGAAAGCCAGCCACTCTATCCCTGTATGGGGAAGCCAAAAGTGGAAAAAGACATAGCTTGGTGACTTCATATTTCAGGAAATGAATATTGAATTTAACAAATCAACAGCAATTTTATCACAATGAATTTTTGACTGGTGTTTCTGTCTGGAGACCCGATTTCCCCACATGAAATTTACTTAATTGTCTCGAGTGTAGATTTCCAAAGGAATGCATTGTAGCGCTGCCTCTCATATGGAGCTCAGAGAGGCCTAATGGGATGCTTTTACACATCAAAATGTAAAGCCTGCCATCAAAGCTCGATTACTAACTAAATAATGCTTGTGGATTGATTTTTATTTTTTCTCAGGATGCGTGTATTGCTGGTGAGGCCAATATTGATTGCCTATCCCTAATTGCCCTCGGGAAGATAACGAGAATGGCTGCATGCATTTCTGCTAATCTCTGTATAATTTTAGCAATCATCAATCGTACGGTAGATAGTGACTGGGAATAGATTATTGCCACATCTATGAGAATGCTGCAGAAATCACAATTTAAGTTTGTTTTCTCAACTGGAAAGCCATTCAAACCATCCAGATATGAAATACTGTTGCCAAACTTGAAAAATCACAATCATACTTAAAAATAGACCGATAGCAAATCTAATGTTGTGCTCTATAATTTAACTACCATCCCAGCCAGGAGACAAATAAGTTGCCCAACTAGGCTTTTAATCATTGAAGCTGTTGAGGCATGAATCATATATTTGGGGCCCAGGGGTATCAGACCATTATGAATTTCAACCTCAGCTTCCATTCCCCTGAAAAAGCATATTAATGGTGAGTACTATTCTTATTAAATAGTTTTCAGCAACTAGCTCTGCATTTGGATTTCTAACCTCTGCAGTGCTCCAACATCCAGGCCCCAGTAGGGTTTCAGACATAAAGGATTATGATTTTATGCTGCAGCCTCTGATATGATTTAAATTACCCATGCAACTTTAATGGCAGGAAATATTGCTGGCAGAAATCTGCTCCAGGAAACCCAACACAGCAAGAATGGAGCTCCAGACTACAACAGAATTCAGAATTAACCAGATTGAGCTGTGCATGGGCACAAATTCCCTTCCCTCAAATAATAATAAACATTTAACACTATCACTTTGTATGCAGCACACTTATTTTCTATTTTGAGGTTAACACATTCTTCAAACTGCAGTTACATGTACTAACAGTATTTCTAAGAACCAATCAGTGGTCTGACTGCCTTCATACAGAACTTATTTGCCTTTGCTTAGCAGTAAGCAACTGGGGTGGAGAAACATAAGAAGCAATTGAGATGGGGCTCTTGTGGTGCAGTGCTAGTGTTGAAACTTTATTGCTGGAACAGCACAGCAGGTCAGGCAGCATCCAGGGAACAGGAGATTCGACGTTTCGGGCACAGGCCCTTCTTCAGGAATGAGCAGAGAGTATTCAGCAGGAGAAGATAAAAGGTAGGGAGGAGGGACTTGGAGGAGGGGCGTTGGAAATGTGATAGGTGGAAAGAGGTCAAGGTGAGGGTGATAGGTCACAGTAGGATGGAGGCGGAGAGGTCAAGAAGAAGACTGCAGGTCAGGAAGGCGGTGCCGGGCTGGAGGGATTCGGCTGAGACAAGGTGGGGGGAGGGGGGATGAAGAAACTGGTGAAGTCCAAGTTCATCCCCTGTGGTTGGAGGGTTCCCAGTCGGAAGATAAGACGCTCCTCCTCCGACCGTCGCGTTGTTGTGGTTTGGCGGTGGATGAGTCCAATGACCTGCATATCCTCGGTGGAGTGGGAGGGGGAGTTGAAATGCTATGCTACAGGGTGGTTGGGTTGGTTCGTCCGGGTGGCCCAGAGGTGCTCTCTGAATCGCTCCGCAAGTAGGCGGCCTGTCTCCCCAATATAGAGGAGGCCACACCGGCTGCAGCGGATGCAGTAGATGATGTGGGTGGAGGTGCAGGTGAATCTGTGGCGGATATGGAAGTTTCCTTTGGGGCCTTGGAGAGAAGTGAGGGGGGAGGTGTGGGCGCAAGTGTTGCACCTCCTGCGGTTGCAAGGGAAGGTGCCGGGAGTGGAGGTTGGGTCGGTGGGGGGTGTGGATCTGACAAGGGAGTCGCGGAGGGAGTGGTCTTTACGGAAAGCTGATAGGGGAGGGGAGGGAAATATATCCTTGGTGCTGGAGTCTGTTTGGAGGTGGCGGAAGTGACGGCGGATGATGCGCTGTACATGGAGATTGGTGGGGTGGTAGGTGAGGACCAGTGGGGTTCTGTCCTGGTGGCGGTTGGAGGGGCGGGGCTCAAGGGCGGAGGAGCGGGAAGTGGAGGAGATGCGGTGGAGGGCACCGTCGACCACGTCGGGGGGGAAATTGCGGTCCTTGAAGAAGGAGGCCATCTGTGTTGTACGTATTTTGAACTGGTCCTCCTGGGAGGACTACCTTTGAGTTCGAACACCTGCATTCAAATCCTACCTGCACCATCTGAACAGGTTGATTAAAATATAAAGGCGGCAACTGGGGGCCAAGTGATGACGAACTATTTTGCTTGCATTTACATTTCTGACTCTCTGACAGTATTATTCTGTAATACAGTGCCTGCCTCCCTCTTTAGTGGTGTATCCATTCATAAAAAGTTTCAAAAACATGAGTCCTGAAAATGTTCAAGTCAGGATGGTGTTACTTGGGATGACCTTGAAATCCAATTAGGGAACGAAACTCATGACTTGAGCCTTGAATGGTTTTGAAGATCCGCGTGCAGTGCCACAGAGAATCCACTTGGTAGACTTTTTTTAGCCATGGTGATTAAATGCCTGGGCCAGTTCATCTGATAAATAAAGGTGACCTCAAAGTAATGACATCAGAATTTACTGATGGTGGTACCACGAAAAGCCAAGGAAACAGTGTTCGAGATCTTCCTTGTTGAAAATGATCACTGCTCAGCAATTTGTATGGCATGAATATTATTTGTATGGCATGAATATTATTTGTATGGCATGAATATTATTTGCATGGCATGAATATTATTTGCCACTTGTTTGGCTGCTTGGGTGCTACCTAGGAAAACATGGCCATCAAATTTCCACAAACAGCAATGAAATGAAGGAGTAGAAAATCTGAGTTTTAGTGACATTGTCTGGGGGAGGAATGGTAGTCATGACACCTAAAGAGCTGTCTGCCTTTTAAAGTATTTTGAGGTTGCAGTTCTACATTTAAAATCTAGATTTCCAACCACTTGATTTGCAGGTCCTTGAGACACCAATTTGTGCTATGGCTCCTTCCTGTCCTTTCCACAAATTTAATCACAAACCAGCTCAGCAATTGGCACAGACATACAAATTGGCTTTTTCTCTCCACTATGCAATTACAAAATGATACACTGCAGGATTCCAATTCTCATTTAGGTTGTGCTTCACCCATTCCATTCAGACAGTACGCACAACTTCTTTGGCACCAACATCTCACTTATAAAATTGTGGAAACGTTAAAAATGGATCCTGTAGACACACAACTGAGTGGTGTTGGAAATCTAATTGCCCTCGGTTGCAGGAGTCTGAGGTTCAATTGGAGTCTTTTAATCTTTAGTGAGAGATTTGGACTTGGAATGACAAATTAAAGCAATGCTCCATTAGTAGTTCAGTAAGTTTATCCAGTCAATGACTGAGTCAAACAAAGGCTATCGTATTGGGTTAGTAATTCAGGCAGAGGAATAATAATCCAGAGAAGATGAGTTGAAGTGCTATTGTGATAATTTAATAAATCAAGCGTTGTTTCAAAACATTGGAAATAGAATAAACAATGAAGTTATTGGATTATTACAAAATGCAAATTGTTCATGACAACAATTTGCAATTATGCAGCACTTTTTCAGTATTTTTTTCCCTGCATCACAATATAGTGACTACGCTTCCAAAAAGTAATTCATTGACAGTAATAGCAGTTGTGTAAAACACTTTTCCTAACATGAGAAAACATTACCAACTGTTTAAAGGGAGCATTATGAAACTTGACACTGAACCACATGGAGGATACCTGGGGCAGGTAGAAGATAGTAAAGTCAGGAGGCGACAGATGGAAGTCCCAAGCTTATTGTCTAGGCAGTTGAAGACTTGGCCACCAACACTGCAGCAATTAAAGTCGTCCAGATATTTCTGATATAATTGACTGGAGCCAATTACAAAATTATTAATAGTGAATCCATGAAAGGATTTGAAAATGGAGATGAGCATCTTAGAGATTCAGATTAGATTTCCTACAGTGCGGAAACAGGCCATTCGGCCCAACAAGTCCACACCAACCCTCCGAAGAATAACCCACCGCGGCCCATTTCCCTCTGACTAATGCACCGAGCACTATGGGCAATTTAGCATGGCCAATTCACCTGACCTGCACATCTTTGGGCTGTGGGAGGAAACCGGAGCACCCGGAAAAACCCACGCAGACACGGGGAGAATGTGCAAACTCCACAGTAACAGTTGCCCGAGGCTGGAATTGAACCTGGGACCCTGGTGCTTGAGGCAGCTGTGCTAACCACTGAGCCACCATGCCACCCCTACAAAAGTGAGGCATCGCTTAAGGGGGAACCAACCTGTTCCTCCATAGGTGTGAAATACCATTGCTGAGCACATTGGTTAGTAAATAGGGTATAATCAGTGGGAACAGAGCTAATGGATGACGGTGAGGGATGAATGGGACTTGGTACAAGCTGGGAAATAGGTGATGTTGTTTTGGGATAAATTTAAGATGGAAGGCAAGGCAAAGCACTGGAATGTCAAGTCTAGAGGTAAATTAGTTAAGGACAAGGAACTCACCAATAGGTGCTGAAGCAGGGACAGAAACAGATTATATTATAGAATTAGGAAAAGGCAGCATTACAATGGTGCTAACTTTGCTTGGGAAAGGAGATCTGCAAATGTTATAAATTCTGGTCTGTCCACGATTCCAGTTCCACAGCATGTTGGTTGCTCTCTGAAATGGCTTCACAAGTCATTCAGTTATTGTATAAAACCACTACAAAGAGTTGCAGTGGTAGAAAACAACAACCAGGATAATAATTTCCAGACTTGCTTATAGTACCCACATCCTGAATTTTTTTTAAAATCCATACTGAGCTGACCTCTAGCTGTAGACGAGCTGTATTGGGCTTCACACCTGTAGTATGAAAGAGCAAAATCAATCAACATCCCGACAGGTGAGAAGTAGAAAGTACATTTGTTAAGATTACAATCAGATTCAGCTAAGATGCTGAAGTAGCCTTTGGCACTCATGAAGCAAAGTGACAGGGACACAATGATCAGAACCTGGGAAGATGGATCCTCTGGAAGGACCGAATATCCCCAAGAGAAACCATAAAGCCAACTACAATACAGTTTTGATTCTACCTTCCTATAGACCATCATAGGACACATATCCTAGACTCAAGATCAAAATTGCAGGCATCTTCAAACAAATGCCTGAATCCAACTTAATGACCAGCTAAACAGGGAATGTTAGAAAAAGTCTTGATTTAGGACTATCTCCTTCCTCCACTGGTCTTCTCTCCATCCTCTCACTTGGACACCTCATTCTCAACATTATTCTTCATTAACAGACTGAAAACTGCAGTTAAATTTTGGATAACTCAGGTATAAATTCTATCGGAAATATTTTCGCTGTTCACGGCAAATATGCTGTGCCATATTTAGGTCCATCAATAGATAATAAAAACAATGAAATGGTTCCACACACAATAACACAAAGTCATAGAGTCATAGAGATGTACAGCATGGGAACAGACCTTTCGGTCCAATTCATCCATGCCAACTAGGTCTCTCAACCCAATCTACTCGTATTTGCCAGCATTTTGTCCATATCCCTCTAAACCCTTCCTACTCATATATCCATCCAGATGACTTTTAAATGCTCTAATTGTACCAGCCTCCAACACTTCCTCTGGCAGCTCATTCCATACACGCACCACCCTCTGTGTGAAAACATTTCTTTCCCCTCTCACGCTAAACCTATGGCCTCTAGTTGGACTTCCCCACTCTTTTTTAGTCTTTTTACCCTATCCATGCCCCTCATGATTTTATAAATCTCTATAAGGTCACCCCTCAGCCTCCGACGCTCCAGGGAAAACAGCCCCAGCTGTTCAGCCTCTCCCTATTGCTCAAATTCTCCAACTCTGGCAGCATCCTTGTAAATCTTTTCTGAACCCTTTCAAGTTTCACAACCTCCTTCCGAAAGGAAGGAGACCAGAATTGCATGCAATACGTTTGATGGGTTTCAGAGTGCTGACAAATGAAAGAAAGGGATAAGTATGACTCAATGATTCTTTCACCTGGGTTCAAGTGCAGCTAAGGCAGAGGCAAACATAAGTTTCCTTTCCTTAATGCCATTTATAAAATAAGTAATTTATCCATCAGCATAGTTGAATTCTGGCAATGTACAGGTTGTTTAAATTTTTTTTAAATTGGCATTTAAGATGACAGATTGGAACCAGAACATTCAATATTAGTTTAGAATTAAAGCATTTAACTTAGCAATGTCACAAGTCGAGTAATTAATTATGGCATGGGAAATCAACCAACCCCATCATCAGTGGAAAAAGAATAGATAATGGGAAATGAGAATATTTGGCAATAAAATGACAGAGTCAAGATTAGAATGGTGCTGGAAAAGCACAGCAGGTCAGGCAGCATTCGAGGAGTCCTGATGAAGGGCTCCTGCCCAAACCATCGATTTTCCTGCTCTTTGGATGATGTGCTTTTCCAGCACCACTCTAATCTTGACTCTGATCTCCAGCATCTGTAGTCCTCACTTGTGCCTCATAAAATGACACAGTTGAAGATCTTTAAACCTTCAATAACTTAAAATGAAAAAGCAATCCAGTTTTTAGGAGAGAATGAAAGTGTTATGCTGGCACAACAGGGTAAATCCTCTGTGCTAGGGCTAGTGTGGGAGTTTAAACTGAACCTAAGTTTGAACTGGGAACAATAATGGAATAATATTTTGTTTCCCCGTGCAGTTCTCCCTCCTCTCCAAAAGTAACAAATTCAACTAAGAGAAAGCGATTTGAAGATTTTGTTAGGTAGAGAGAAAAAAAAAGGCATCGCGGTTTGAGATCATTTAAAATTCAGCTTGTGTCGGCCTCCAAATACAAGCAATATTTCCTAAAGACAGGTTTGAATGAGAAATGGTGCAGTTAGGACTAATGAACTACACAGTATCGTAGGCGTCACTCCCCTGACAGATGCTTAACTTTTAAAATGTCACACCAATACAGAGAGGCAAATATTTTTTTTCTCAAAACCTCTGTTGTAAAATATATTTGCATCACATAGAGCCTTTATTAGTGAGAAAGGAATAGATTTCACAGTACTTTATATTTCAATGATTATTTTACAAGACCACCCTATGAAAATCCATACAGTTTGTAAAGAATCAGAGCATGTACAGCCCACACGACACAGAGTGTTATAAAGGCCTGAGGCCTTCATTCTCACATAACTCATACACAGCAGGTTCCTTGCATGTAGAATGGTTACTACAACTGGGACACAAGTATTTGATCAAGATTGAGGAAGGCCAACCACTGCGTTTCATTATAAGTGACATGCTGGCAGGACCTCAAGAAGAAATACAGCAAGTACAGCCTTCAGGTTTGACTGCTCACTGTGAAGTAGCAAAGTTCACAGACCTTTGACTTCTGCATTCTGTTCATCTCGATAGGCCTCGATTCATTTAATGCGGTCTGCTCACACCACTGCTCTTAAAATAACATTCAAAAGGCATTCACAAAATCTGTACAAAAAAAAAACAATTAATTCTGTCTAGATAAGACATAACAATCCCTAGTTTGCTCTTTATGGTTAAGGTAGCTATTCAAAACCAAAGGAGGAGGCTTTAGACCCCATTCAGCAATGAAGCCTGGTGTTGTGAATGATACTGGCAGTGATGAAGCACTGTTGAAAGGTGAGCTTGAAAGTGGAAGGGGAAGGAAGGTGAATCTTTAAAGATGAATTCAAAGCAACAATAACTGAAAGGTTATTGATTGTGTACAAAATGAGGAGAAAACATAATGGCCTTGCTTTCCACGCAACTCAAATTCAGTTTGTGCCCAATCCTTTCTGAATTTATGAATTTCAACTTGCACAGCTAATGGTAATTTAATGTATTTGTGACTAGTTTTTAAAAACAGAACAACCTTCCAAGAGTCTAACTATCACCCATTGTTAAACATGTTATCACAATGAACAATGGTTAAAATTAAGACACTACAGATAGGAGATCCCATCATTCTCTGAAAAAAGACAATTTGTCTGTCAAGATGGATAGCCATTCTCTAATGCCACTAATCAAGCCCTTGACCAGGATCTTGCAATTAGCTATCCAAGTACATATCCACTTTGAAGTGTCCTACTGCACAAAACGTGCCCAAGTCTTTGACTACCTACCGCACAACATAGGTCTGATTCAAGACAGAGCCCGCTGTAGCATTGTTGCATCTGAATCACAAGGCTGTGGGCACAAAAATACTAAGTTTGACACTTCAATGCTGTAGTGAAGGAGAACTACACTATTGGAGTGCTGTCTTTTGATGAAATGTTGAGTGGTAATCCCACCTCGCCTGCCCTGTCAGTTAGACTTAAAAGATCCCATGGTGCTACATCAGAGAAGAATGGGAGGATATCCAGTTGTCCTGACTAATGTTTATCCCTCTATCAACATCATAAGAAAACAGACTAGCTGGTCACTATTATGTGCATGTTTGCAGGAATGTAACATTTTCTAACAATACATCAGTGACTACACTTTAGAAATATTTCATTGGTTTTAAAATGCTTTGAGATGTATGATCGTGAAAACACTGCAGAAATGAATGTTTTCCTTTCTTTTTGAAATACTGTCAGAGCTAAAGCTTAGTTATGTGGTATCTACTAACAAAGCTAGTATCAAGTTCCAGCTCTTGGATGCAAACTCTGCACTCCCATGTGTTCAATCTCCATCAACATCCTTACTATGAATGCACCGAATGTCTTGTGATCTGTGCCGGGCTTTAAGTCCTGGCTTTAAATCTTAAAAGGATAATATTACAGATTTGTTGAAGCCAGTCAAGTAATGCTATTGCTTGTGCTGTTGATTCAAACTGACTGCATGATAATGACAAGGGAAACAATTTAAAACTCTTTGCATATAAACAAATATTCCGAGCATATTTCAGAAGAAGACTTTTTTTTAAACATTTTTAAACATATTTAGAAAGGAAGGTCAAGTGGATGTTGAAGTCATTGCAGTTACCTTTTACTAAGACTGCAGAAAATAGGAACCTGGAGTTTGACAGAGTATAGGAGAACAATAAAGACTTGTTCCAATGAATAATTTTTGGATATTTAAAGAAGGTTCCTTTTAGTCACCTTCCATTTACTTAATACATGCTGTACTTGGGCACTATGGAATGTTATTTAAAATTCTATTTGCTTTCTTCTGAGTAGAATATAAGCACAAGATGGAATTTTTAAGATTTCACTGTTCAGTTACTTCAGCCATCGATCTAATAAAGCTGAATAAAAAATTACAGGTTCAAAAAAATCTATAATATTTAAGAGAATTTTGCAATGGTCAGGACTTTGGACTTCCTATTAAAGTTTGTACAACTCATCTGCTAGCATGCTCCCTCAAATCAAAAGGGTGTGGGTTTCAGAAGATTACAAATTTAGAGTCTGCACTAAATATTCTTTTTCATAACATTCTTCATAAAACAAAAAACTAACACAACAAACCACATTGTCTCTGTTAGCGAGCTAAGTACAAGTTTTCAGACATGCATCCTTAGTGAATCGAGTCAACCCTGTACTTATTGAGAGAACCTTCTATCTTTAAGTCTGGCTTCTTTACCAGATCTCTCAGACTGTCTTTATTTTTCCTAAGACTAGGAAGCCGACAGCTTAACCCTTGACCCAGCCTTGCTGTCACTATCAGGGTTTGATTGGTCCAGCTGTAAGTCAAACTGATGATTGTCTGCCTAGGTGATAATTAACCAGCCCCCTTCTGGGCGTATATGAATGAAAGCATCTCAATATAATGTATGAATATTTACAGGAATGCCTGAACAAATTTTTATTGTTTTAGGTTTCGCTTCCTCTCCTATTCATCTCAATACAGTTCATTTTACATGTAGGTTATTGTACTGTGAATTCATTTTATGGGCTAAGGGACACACTCATCGTCAAAAGCTCCATGGATGAACTGCACGGTGTAAAGCCCTCTTGCTAGGGTACCCAAAGGGGCTGGAAATTGTGGTAAAAAACCCTTCAGCTGAACATTTGACATGAAATGAATTTAACAGATATAAGATGGAAATTTATTATGTAATCATACACCATACGTTGTATTGAACTAAACTGATCTCATTTGCCCTTTTTGGAACATCAAGTTTGAACTGTCATGTAATGTATTTTAAATTTTACAAATGAAGTATTTTTGGAAAATAAATCTGATATAAAGCAATTGCATATATGCCAAAGTCCGAGCTCCTGGCACAGTGTTTGAAAAGTTTTATGTGATCACGTTAAAAACTAAACTCAGTGCTAACATAACATAAACAGAAATATTGTAACTATGAATCTGTTGTAACTGTGTCACACACAATCCATCTATGTTTCTGTTGCAGTCGACTTGATACCCTAGTGATACAAGAGGGGACTGACTTGAACTAGTGTAGAGAAAGCTCCTTAAGCTCTGCATCTATCTAGACACAGCATTTGGAGCAGAGTGAGGAAAGAATAAGGCTCAGCTGTGTTGACCTCAATGGTGAGCCAGTTTGGTCAGCTTATCTAGCTCACTAACATTCAGTGACTTGGTCTCCACTCAAAATGTAGCTACCGGACAGAGAGACAGCAAGGATCAGTACATGTGGGACTTCACATAACCTGGGTGACCATATTATGAAGGAGAAAAGGGATCAAGAAATGCTTTAGAAATTCACATTTTCCATTCTCCAAACACTGCACCTC
The DNA here is from genome assembly GCF_037043375.1 of Chiloscyllium plagiosum. Lineage (NCBI taxonomy): Eukaryota > Metazoa > Chordata > Chondrichthyes > Orectolobiformes > Hemiscylliidae > Chiloscyllium > Chiloscyllium plagiosum. Next base: position 22,916,160 of record NW_028270162.1, on the reverse strand, counting down.
ATTCACGCCTAAGCTGGAAGGTTGTGCCTGTCTATTGCATACAAACGGTATATATATCCTACAAACTCTACAGCATATGTAGTTACTCTCACAGAGGAACTACTAACAGAGTAGAAGACTATATTGTAATGGAAGAGACTCCATAAATTGGATTGGTCTAATGTAAATGGTACATACAGCTGATGTAAATGATTTAGATTTCTGGTACCATGTGCAAACCACATTTTTCAAGATAATAGTTCTGCAGCTGGAACTCTTCAAACTGCATTCAGACAAGGGAAATGATTGAGCACTTTACGTGTCCATTTCTTTGACCTAGACTCTGAGCCAGCCATCTTTGGAGAGTCTTACAACAATGATACCTCAAACTAAACACAATTTATCTATCCTCCTCCCTCCACCCCCATCACCATCGAAACTGTCTTGTGTGACAAGAATCAAACATGCAACACTCCCTAAAGTTGATAAAATCATTAAAGCATCCCAATTAACCCATTAACTGCTGTATCTCAGCAAAATTCCATTTTGTTGGCAGACAGTTGTGCTGAGTGCTCAAAACAATGTTTAAATGTCTTTGAACTACAATGAATGGAAGAAACAATTTTAATTAAGATGAAGCTTAATTAGAAGCATATGTCCGCTCCACACAATGTGGCCTGAGAATAATTATTTCACTGTCAGGGCAACACCAACATGTCCTATTGCCTTTTATTTTGAAGAGCTGAATGTGGACTGTGAACACCAACAGGTAGTGAACTCAAACCCATTAGAGGTAAGTTGGCAGATCTTGAAAGCAGCCTGGACTTAAAACAGCCTCATGGCAGAAGACACAGAGTTGGTATTACCAACTTTGCTTGAAACACCCTTTAAGGGGATAGAGTCAGAGCGCTTTACAGGACAGTTGTGTGGAAGTGAACAAGTTGTCACCTCTCACAAATAATAATGATTTGATCCCGGGGAGGGGGACAGTTTTGAAATTAGCAAATGACATAAAACTTGCCAAGTCTAATAAAAAAACAGGTAAAGTGGTAATTCAATTTGAGAAGTCATATACACACACAAATAGAATGGGTGAATGTTTGCAAATGCAAGTCAGTGCAGAAAAGTGAGAGGTGATAAAAAAAAAACAATGAGGCAAGAAAATGCATACATAATAGTACAGTTTAAAAGAAGGTGCAAGACAAGCGATAGTAGAGCGTGAGGGAGGGGAAAGGGTTACTTGTACACAATTCTGTGTGTCAGGTGTCAGGACAGCTTAACAAAACAATTAGTGAAGCATCAGGAAATTAATAAATAGAAGCAAGTTATGCTACATATATTGAGAAGAAACCATTATGCTCCCCCACCTTTCCCAACTGGAATACTGTGTCCAGGCTATGCATCATAGTTTAGAAAGGTCCCAAAGGCTTTGGAAAGGGTACAGAAGAGATTTATTCAGATGGTTCCAAGGATGAGGGATTACAGCTATTTTTTTTTGAGTAGAAGAGGCTAAGAGGAGATTGAATTGAGGTGTTTAAATCATGAAGGATTTATATAGAGGAGATAAACTGCTTCCAATAATTGAAAGGTCAACAATCAGACAGCACAGTTGAGTGAGATAAGATGCAGAGGTAACATGAAGGGAAAGTAGTTTTATCTAATCAGTGGAGAGGATTTGGAATTCATTGCCTGGGAAGCTGACAGATATGTATTGAACAGCAACCTTCAACAGGAAATTGGATAAATACTTGAAGGGGGTGAAAATCTTGCAGTGTCATGAAGAAAGATTTGGGTAATGGAACTAAACTGGATTGCTCTATGAAACAATTGTTGCAGACTTGATGGACCAAATGCTAGGATTCATGCTTTGGGGTGTCAAACAGCAGTGATTCTCATGGATGCCAAGCCTTAAGTTTGCACAAACATCCTCAACAGCTTCCCAAACGCCAATATTAGCACTCCAATGCCCCCAGCCTGTCTCTTTTGTACTCTGCCTTCTTGGAGTTGTCTCAATGCCAGAAAATACCAGCAGCAGCTGCTTGCTTATGTTTACAGTTGGTTAAATCAGAAATCCAAGTTTTCCTCATCCACTGGGACGTAGGAACCTCTGGGAGGGCTTTGTGGCTCTCAGAAATGTGAATTCCCTGATTTAATTCCAGAAGAACAGTGTTTCGAACCAACAACTGTTTTGTTCTATGAAAGGCCATAAAAATACCTAATTTTATTTGCTTCTTTAATTTAGAAAAACATTATGCTCTTCTCTTCGGATTCTTCTCACTGCTGCTCCCACAATGCTGGCAGGATTCCGACCCCAAACAAAGCCAAGGAAATCATGACATTGGGAAAGAAACCAAAAAAGTAGGCAATATTTTTGTTCAAAACAAAACTTAAAGTGAATGCAAGAAATTGAATGCAGATTGTGCTTCGGTTTTGCACCTTGAAATGTCCACTTTGCCGTGAAATAGAAGTTCAGAACATATCCATAGTGGCTTCTTCCAATAAATACACCTCTTGACAAAATGTGCATAAAATTCCTGGCATCCTAACAGCATGTAACTGCATTCTACTAGGTTCAGAGTTAACATGGATCCTCAAAGTGTCAGAGCCACACATATAAAGTCACTCTTTTTTATATTTGGAACAACATCAACTTGTTCAGAGATGTTATTACACACCTCTGGAGTAAGTAGGACTTGAACGCAGGTCTTCTGGCCCAGATATCGGTTTTTTTTCAAAGAACTCGCAATTATATTCCTTGGTGTAATCTATAGGTCATTGAGGAGTTGAAAGGTATAGAGGAACACATTTACAAGCAGATAAGATACACAAAGATTGGAGTAAATTTTGTTTCAATCAAACTGTTATGACATCGCTAGTGCAGGTGGTACATGAGCCTAGACTTTCTGGCCCAAAGGTACGGACACTATGGCTGCACTACAAGAACCATACAAAGTCACTTTTTCTTTATATTTTCTAATTAACCTGGTCAGAGATATTTTTACACAGCTTTGGAGCAGATGGGACTTGAACTCAGGCCACCTAGCTCTGTCTCAAGAACCCTACAAAACCCTCCTCTTATTTGTCTTAAGAATATCAATTCAAACAGAAAACCAACTTTTTTACTCAAGAGAGAAGAAAGCTGCTTGGTTGGCAAGTGGACTCGGGTTGGTAGAGGCACTGCCATGGAAAACATATCCATTAATGCTGATTCACAGTTAACTGACAGGGCAAAAGTGAGGACTGCAGATGCTGGAAACCAGAGTTTAGATTAGGTGGTGCTGGAAAAGCACAGCAGGTCAGGCAGCATCTGAGGAGCAGGAAAATCAACATTTCGGGCAAAAACCCTTCATCAGGAAAGACAGGCTTTGTTTAAATTTTACATGTCATTTTCTAATCAATCTCTTCAGTGAAGTTATTACACACCTCTGGAGAAGGTTGGAATTGAACTCAGGCCTCCGAACATAAAGGTAGAGACACTACCCCTGCACCACAAGAACAAATACACTCTTTTTAACTTTTTTTCTTTTTTATTTATGTCCAGAAGTGTTGCTGCACACAACTGAACACTTACTCTCCCCCCACCCCACATTACCATATCAACCTGCTCAGATGTGTTGTGATACACTTCTGTTGCAGGTGGGATTTGACTGCCATGGAAAACACATCCATTAATGCTGACTGACAGTTAACTGACAGGGGAAAATAGTTGGGGATGTGACTGCTGTGCCACAAAAAGCCGGCAAAGATCACTCTTTTTGTTGTTTTTTTTTAAAATTACATCCAGGAAGTGCTCTGACGCACAACTAAACATTATCTTTTCCCAATTACCAAATCATCTGTTTACAAAGTTATCAATGTCAACGTGTTGACAACATCAACATTATTCCCAATTCCTTCGCCTCTGCCGCATCTGTTCCCAGGATGACCAATTCCACCTTAAAAAAATCCCAGATGGCCTTCTTCTTCCAAGATCATAATCTCCCTTCCCACGTGGTCGACGATGCCCTCCAGCGTATCTCATCCACTTCCTGCACCACTGCCCTTGAACCTCACCCCTCCCAACACAACAAGGACAGAACCCACTTGATCTTCACATTCCACCCCACCAACCTCCGCATACATTGCATCATCCTCCGCCACCTACAAACGGACCCCACCAACAGACATATTTCCCTCCCCATCCCTATCAGCATTCTGGAGAGACCATTCCCTCTGTGACTCCCTTGTTAGGTCCATGCCCCCCCACCAGTCTACACTCCACTCGCATCACCTTCCCCTGCCACCGCAGGAAGTGCAAAACCTGCGCCCGCACCACTCCCCTCACCTCTGTCCAAGACTCCAAAAGATCCTTCCACATCCAACAAAAATTTACCTGTACCTCCACCAATGTTATCTACTGTATCCGTTGCATCCAATGTGTTCTCTTCTCTATCGGGCAGACAGGATGCCTCCTTGCAATAGTTTCAGAGAACATCTCTGCGACACCCATACCAACCAACCCCACCACCCCGTGGCTGAACACTTCAACTCCCCCTCCTATTCCATCAAGGACATGCAGATCCTCGGCCTCCTCCATTGCCAAACCCTTACCACCCAACACCTGGAAGAAGAACGCCTCATAATCTGCCTTGGGACCGTGCAACCACACGGGGTCAACATGGATTTCAACAGTTTCCTCATTTCCCCTCCCACCACATTATCCCAGTCCCAAGCCTCAAACTTGGCACAGTCCTCCTGACCTGTCCATCACTTTTCCCATCTATCCGCTCCACCCTCCTCTCCAAGCTGCTACCTTCCCCCTAGCCCTGGTCCCACCCCCCCCTCCCCCATTTATCTCTCAGCACCCCCCAAGCCCACAAGTCTCATTCCTCATGGAGACCTTATGCCCGAAATGTCAATTCTCCTGCTTCTCAGATGCTGCCCGACCTGCTGTGCTCTTCCAGCACCACACTCGACTATCAATATCAACACTAAGATAGACCTTTTGGAAACTGTAGTCAAGATTCAGCATAGATAATTTCACAAACAATTGAGTGATTTATTCGCACCTCTTTGGGTGGGACTAGTGATTTGGCAGGTGAAAATTTGTCAGTTCACTTTAACTCTATTTCTCATACCTTCCATAAGATCACGCCCAAGCCTTATAAACACTCTCTTCCACTAACCAAGAAAAAGAGCAGAATTAAAGATTTAGGGGAATTCAATTTAAATCGACGTGCAATACCGCATTCAGCTTCATGTCATATTAAAATCATCCTTGTCTTGAGAAGAGTTCTACTTATAGTGTGGCTTATCTACTAACACCAGCACTGTCTACTGCTCAGTGCAAAAATGACTGAGCTCAATCCAAGGTATTGAGTGATGAGGGTGCTATGTTTGACCCCAATGCTATGGGCTACAAATTAAAACAATTATCCAGTGTTCCTACTACTGATGACTATCCAGTTTCCTCCAGAGAAAAGCACATTTGTAGACATCAACTGAGATCCGTAAAGCATTTGGTTATTAAGACCTAATGATTAAACAGCCTGTTAATGCTCAGTATCCAGTTTTGTTTATAAAAATGGTCACTTGGCTGAAGTATCACAGGACAGTCATGGATGTGTGACCCAAATAATTTGTTAAGAACTATTTACACCTAAAAGTAAAACATACAAATCCTATGATATTACACTGCCAAGAACATGAGGCTCTGGCAAATTTCATTGAAAATATATTAAAAGAAAACAGGAAGGAAATATAAAAACAGTCAATGAGGCAAAGGTTGCAAATTGAAGCTAACCTCTTCTGTGGTACATTGACAATAATCAATGTTGTTTAATATAGCAGCTTCCAGCCTCTTGACACTGCTCGCTCCTACCTGCCATAATATGACCAAAATAGAGTTTCTCACATCTATCAACTCTGTCCAACTTTCATTACCTCAAATTGGTCATTTAATTTCCCAGCAGAATTGAAACTTAAAGCTTGGTCACTCTTCCGTGAATCAAATCCCATTAAATCATTTTTCCCTTTTTTTAGGCATATAATTAACTTTTCAAAAGGCTGCCTTCATTGATCTGGACTGTTATAACTTTTGAACCCAAGGTTGCTCTGATAACTGATATTTTCACTACCTTTTCTGGCCATGTTAATTTGAGCACCTTGGATGGGATGGGAAGGGGACATGAGTGGGGCTATGAGCTGTAATGTTGAATTTACTAGCAGATTATTGTTGTACTGTTGCAAAGGTTCACCTTCCGCTTTCTTTATTAAAAGAAATCCCAAAACCAGAGTCAAAATATTTTGACCTCTGTCCTTCGACCTCTAGCCTCCATCGACTTCATCGAGATAGCATCAAGAAACCCTAGGGTCGATACTTATCAAGTTAAAACATTTCTCCATCCTGGGCCCCTAATGCAAAGCGTATTATGTTGTGTGTTACAGACAAAGGAATAGGGCAAGGGCTATATTGAAAAATCGACATCAATAGTTCCAAATCAAATTGACTTTGATTGTATAATCCTGCAACAGCAATCAATAGACTTACATTCACCGTAATTCAGAACAGATTCTGTTCAGATTCAACTCAATTAAATTTGATTTTTCTCCCAAAACATACAAGGCAATTTCAGAAAGGAATGGAATAGACAAAACCCCACATTCACTGACTATAAAATAGGAAACAACAGGGTTCATTAAACAACTGTACAGGGAAGAGCAGAGAAAATTCACCATGCAATAGTGAACTGCTACACCTCTTTCTTTCCTGCAATTTTAGTCATTGATTAAAATGCATCTCCCCCCCCCCCCCCCCTACTACACTGTAATCAATGGAAACATTGATCTATTTCTATACTGATTTTCAATGACAGTTTTCTGTCTGGACAATAAGTTGAAATTCTACTGCAATTGCTCAAGACATTATTGTGACCATAATAATGTGATTTAGTTATGTGATTATTCATCTTTGATCAAAATACATCCCATTGACATTTTAAGGATTAAATGAGATCTCTTGTGATGTTGCACCACTGTTGAAAACTGGAGTGAAATCTAATGTAGGATATATTCAACAATTAAAAGCACTTGTACCAATTGTCGATTGTTGGAAAAACCCATCTGGTTCACTAACGTCCTTTAGGAAAAGAAACTGCCATCATTACCTGGTCTGGTCTACACATTACCCCAGACCCATGGCAATGTGGTTAACTGCCCTCTAGGTCACGAGGAGTGTGCGATAAATGCTGGCCTACCCAGCGACGCCCACATCACGAACAAATCGAAAAAGTGGTGCATTGAAATAACCAGGTTTAGAGGAACAGATGAGGGTTTCAGTAGCAGAAGATTAACTAAAATTGAAAGGAGGCTTTGGAATAAAGGGCATGGAAAATTACATTTCCTCTCCTGATCAGCATTATCCTTTATTTTGGAATGATAAAAATGCATTTGATCCAGAAAATTGCTTCTAAATGTGATTTCTTTTTGTCAACTAATGAAAGAAATTTACTTCAGAAGTGCCAATCAACAAGGAGTCCAGACAGTAAGTGTACGGAGGAAGAAAGTACATTATGTTTGTTTAAAACAAGTGCGTAAATCAAAAATACAAAAACATGAAATTATATTATGTGAACTTAAGAAAAAAAATCTTAAAATTTTGTAAGAAATTCCTTTGACCACTAATTTAACAGGATGCTTTTTTAAAATTAGTTGATGTTGTTAAAAAGCTGGGAAAGAAATTTCACACAAGTGCATTAAGTGTCCATGTGCTTAATGTTCATCCCATTATAGCTGAAGAATTTCAACCATATTTAATCCACAAACCAGAGCTGTCAATACAGCGCAAATGCTAGTAACGAGATTTATATGATCAAAAGAACGGAGAACAATTAGAAACCTTTTCAAGCACAGGTGACTAAAAATGATTGTTCACAATCTTACTGCTCAAATGATTAACATTATATGCTGCATAAGTGGGGGACTTAGCTTATTTTTAAAAGGAATGATGTTAAAAGAGGAGTTAATGGAATGTCATACTAATAAGTTGAACATTCAGAAGTTAATATCAGCAAAATTCATTTCCAGCTTCCTAGCTGTTTTATTTTCACAAGTGGAGCACGTTAAATTGGAAACACTTTTTAAACCAATATGAGAAATGATTTGGAGATGCCGGTGTTGGACTGGGGTGTACAAAATACACACACAACCTGGTGTTATGTGATTTCTAAAAATGAGTAAGGATTTGATGGGTTCATTGTGTACAGCCTTTCAAATGTTTTCACATTATAGTATCCACAAATAGAGGATCAGTCTGGAATATCACTTGGGAGGCAAAATAAAACCTTTCAGCACAATACAGGGTCTTGTCTATCCAGTCGGGACTGGAAGGGTTAAAACCTCACTTCTTTCATGTTTCTTCATTAATTATAATAAAGCCTACAAGGTCTGGTGGAAGAGATGCATCAATCAATCGGAAAACAGCTGCTCCATGCCATCAATTGAAACTATGCAGATAGCACTTCCCAATCTGCTATTGGCAGATAAAATCAAATGGTTTGCAGGCCAGATTGAATTTCAACACTATGGTCAGTTTATGTAAGCCATTCAAATGGAGAAAATTAATTGTACAAGATTTACTGAGGCATTGTGTTGTCCCTCTGAAGTTCAGTTACTTAAACTTCTATGAACTCTGCAGACTACAGCATGTCTACAAAAAACAGAATAATGTTGTCATTGACCCCCCCCCCCCCCCACCCCCCCCCCCCCCGCCCACCCAGTACCGTAGACATATATTAAGAAATGCACACAATGGGTGCTTGGAGGTTTTATGACTAACCATTTCAAACTAAGCTAGTGAGTGACCTATCCTTGTCGGTTCCTGATCCTGAAGTCATGATAGTAAGTGAACTTTTCTAATGCCAATGTTTAACCAGCTGCCAGGAATATAGCTCATATTGTCCCTGGTGTCACATTTTCCTTCCTCCAGGAAAGCAACTCAACAGTTTAAGATTAGGAGTTCAGACCATGTGAAATTTCACAGATGGAAACTCACATCCTACCTATTTGAGGCAGAACACATTGATCTGTCTTGGCAACTTGCCAGTGAGTTTCTCGACAGGAAGTTACTTTCTCACTAGCCTATTGATCATATTTCTTTAACAAAATAAAGCAACTAGTTTTTATTTATTGCAGAGTCAACACGGAAACAGCAATTGCCTGGTCAATGTGCCGTGGACATGGATGAGGTACATGAAATGCATCTGACCTGTCAGAATCCCACAGCATCACATATTGACAGTATGGGACACTTGTTTTTCAATACATTTTAAACCTCAACCTGCTGATTCAGCCTTCCCACCAAGTCATCTTTACATTATTCCAGTTTAAAGGTGCCTGATCCTTCATTATGCTAATCTTTAAATGTATGCCAAAGACACACCAGTTGATGCATCTTACAGCCTTGCTCTACCAGGTTATATCTACCATTTCCTATTCATGCTTTTTATTTTATTTCTTCTTCTTCTCCACTGAAGACTCCGACCCTTTCTGCCGTACAACACCTCAAACATTAGCAGCTCTTTAGAATTTCACGAACATGACCATTCTCCATGTGTGAACTTAATACAATACATGGTTACTTAATGATGGGAAATGTCACATGGATTCTGAATCTGTCTTCACCCAATATTGTCTATCCAACAGGGATCGCTAGAAACACAGGAACCCTGTCACGTTTTATTAAACCTCTAGTCCTTTCCAGTTTCAAGCTACTGAGCACAATTTTAGTGCTCACATTATTTGCCTGAGATTCGCAATGCAGTAGTATTTGACACCTTTCATTTTGATTAATAACAATATATTCAGGCCTCTTGCAAACTCTCTCTGATCCAAGTGCCTGCGCCATAGATTGAACAGTAATCTATCAGCTGAACAGAGAGCTTCTGTTTATTTACTACAGTTATCAGGTTCAGAAAGATTATCACAAGGTACTCAACAATGCCATCAGAGCACACTGAACCCTGTTAATTTATTTTTTCAACAGTAGCAGGTGTCAGGCTGAGTTATGTTTCCCTTTTAAAAAACACATCCTGCACTTTGGTATGTACAGACGATAAGTCTTATCACTTTCTCTCTTATCAAGATCAAGGATGAGCTTCACATAACACAGTGCTCAAAGAACCTGCAATAATCTTTAAGTGGCCAAAATTGACACTTCAATCCATGCCAAATTCAAGCACCAATTTCTCAGTATTTCAGTGAGAAATCATTAACCTTTCAAACCGAAAGGAGCACTGGTTACAGTTCTCAAAGGGGTCCATGATTTGTCAGAAAATTCAACCATCACGCTTCAAAAATGTGGCATGGTATCTGAACCTGAACAGCTAAAGTTTGTAAAAAGTTGCAGCAGATCGTGGAGGAGCAGGTAGGTCCTCCCCTGCAGAGGACAAGGGAAGAGGTCGTGTTGGAGGGATGTTGGAACATGATTGGACAAAATAACTAGGTAGTGGAGCACTGTAGGTTGGAAATTGGAGGGGGAGGTTTTGGTTTTGGGGGTTTTATGATACCAATATTGGTTGCCATGTGACAAGCTTTTTATTCCATATTTTAGTTGAATTCAAATTTCAACATCTGCCATGGTGGTATTTGAACCCATGTCCTCAGAACTTTAGCCTGGGGTTCTCGATTGATGGCCTAATGATATTACTACTACACCACAGCTTCCCCGAGACTATTTGTGGGCCAGGAGGCAGTCTGTACAGCCATTTAGAACATAGAACATTACAGTACAGTACAGTCCCTTCAGCCCTCGATGTTGCGCCGACCTGTGGAACCAATCTGAAGCCTATCTATCTGACACTATTCCATTTATATCCATATATTTATCCAATGACCATTTAAACACCCTTAAAAGGTTGGCGAGTCTACTATTGTTGCAGGCAATGCATTCCACACCCCTATTACTCTGAGTAAAGAAACTACCTCTGCCATCTGTCCTTTACCTATCATCCCTCAATTTAAAGCTATGTCCCCTTGTGCTAGCTATCAACATCAAGGGAATTTTACTTTATTGATCCAACTTTTCTAGTCTCTTTTTACCTGCTCACTTCCCCCAGGGAAACCCAGCAGGCCTCAGACAAAAATAATAAACATGTTTGAATGGAGGCACATAGATCATCAGCCCTTCCCCCCACTCCACTTATCACCTTGGTTACATAGAAACAAAGGAAATAGGTGCAGCAGTAGGCCATTTGGCCCTGCAAGGCAGCACCACACATGGAAGCAAATGTTGAGCTTGGGTTTGGAATGTCTATTTTGACGAAGTTCAAAATCACACAACACCAGGTTATAGTCCAACAGGTTTATTTGGAAGCACTAGCTTTCAGAGCTCTGCTCCTTCATCAATGGGTCAGGATCATAAGACAGAATTTATAGTAAAAGATCACAATGTCATGTAATTAAAATGATATATTGAACAAACCTAGATTGCTGTTAAGTCTTTCATCTTTCAGAATGGGTTGCAGGTTTTGCTTCATTAATATTTAAATCCCAGAACTTCTTTAAATTACATTCTCGAGATAACAAGGTTTTATAAGGCTTCTGTCACAACACTACAGATTTCTTACAGCAACTCAGCACCCACAGACCAGTCGAACTGGAAATATTCCTCGTCACAATGGACGTTTCGGCACTTTACACCAGCAACCCCATGACGACTACATCGCTGCGACAGCCTCAGCACTCAATACCAACAACTGTTCAATCTCGAAGCACCATCCTACAACTCATCCTTTTCATCCTTGACCACAACGTTTTCAACTTTGACAACCAGTTCTTCATCCAGACACACTGAACAGCCATGAGGACCAAATTTGCACCCCAATACGCCAACATTTTCATGCATAAGTTCGAACAAGACTTCTTTGCTGCACAGGAACTCCAACCAGCATTATATGCCATATATATTGATGACATTTTCTTCCTCTGGACCCATGGCGAGGAGTCGCTGAAACAACTGCAATGATATCAACAAGTTTTATGTCACTATCAGACTTACTATTGACTACTCTTTAGTATCTGTCTCGTTCTTGGACACACGCATCTCCTCAAGAAAGGGCACCTCAGTTCCTCACTCTATTGCAAACCAGTGGATAACTTCAGGATGCCACATTTCTCCAGCTTCCACCCTAAACACATTAAAACAGCCATCCCCTACGGACAAGCCCTATGTATACACAGTATCTGTTCAGATGAGAAGGAACACAATAGACACCTGAAAGTGCTGATGGACACCCTCATAAGGACAGGATATGATGCTCAACTCATCAATCGCCAGTTCTGAAGTGCCACAGTGAAAAACCGCAATGACCTCCTCAGGAGACAGATTTGAGATACGACCAATAGATTACCCTTCGTTGTCCAGTACTTCCCGGGAACAGAGAAACAACGCAGCCTGCAACACATTATTGATGAGGATGAGCACCTCGCCAAGACCTTCCCTAAGCCTTCACTTCTCACCTTTAAACAACTGCCAAACCTTAAACAGACCATTGTTCGCAGCAAACTGCCCAGCCTTCAGGACAATATTGACCACAACACTGTACAACCCTGTCATGGCAACCACTGCAAGACATGTCAGAGTGTTGACATAGATACCACCATTACATGTGGTGACATCACCCACCATGTACACAGCAGGTACTCATGTGACTCAGCCAACATTGTCTATCGAGGTTAACAGCAGTCTAAGTTTGTTCAATATATCATTTTAATTGCACGACACTGTGATCTTTTACTATAAATCCTGTGTCTTATGATCCTGCACAACTAGTCACTTGATGAAGGAGTGGCGTTCTGAAAGCCAGTACTTCCAAATAAACCTGTTGGATTATAACCTGGTGTTGTGAGATTTTTTAACTTTGTCCACCCCAGTCCAACACTGGCACCTCCACATCATAATTTGACAAATACCTTGTTTTGTGGGTTAAAAGTTCCCAATTGTTCCCATTGCAGGGAGCTCAGACCTTCGGCACCCAATGGGATTGCAAAAGAACATCCATAAACTGTGGTCTCACAACATTGAGTGGTGGTGAGGCATAAAGCCTTAGGGGCAGAATTTTATAGGGCTCTGAGCGAAGTAGCCCATGGTGGGATGTGTGACAGAATCAGGAAACAAATGCAGCGAGGCCCACCGTGACGTCAAGATGATCTCACTCCATCCTTTAGCTTTTTACCAGCAACGTGGAGAGATTCTTGCTTGGCAGTGCTGAGATGCCAATTAAGAGGGATTAACACTTGTTAAAAACTTTGTTCACACTACGACTCACATCATTAATATTCAGACACCCACTTTACCAAACTCTAACTTGACAAGGAAACCAGTGTGAGCACCTGGCAGAGTCAGCTTGCTCTGAGCAAGCTTTATGTTGGATACTGGGCAACAATATTTCAGGACACACTCAAATTACCTCTGCTCACATTGCCTTGCTCATATTACTGTTGGTTAGCACAGACACAGAGCCAGAAAGCTTGTCATAGCTGCCAACAGGCTTTTGCCCAGATGTTAGTCGCTCAGTAAGTCTGGGATAGTCAGTCAAGATCCTCTCCTTGTAAGGGGTGAGGAGCCAATGAACAGGCAGCACATAACTCGTCTTGGCTCTTTCTGCTTCATGGTGATCTGCTTTCCTCAAGGGATGAGAGAGGAGCAGGTATTTTGAGAGATGACAGCGGGTGGCATAGCTATTGGTGTTGATGCATCTGGTGAAGTGCCCCAAGCAAGTAAATAAGCAACACAGAAGGTGCAGAGTGGGTAGGGACAGAGATTGAGATGGATGACAGCATAGAAGGAAAGATGTTGCAGGCAATAATGTGAGTGGTAGACCATGAGCTTTGGTGGGAGGTGGTGTCAGAGAGAAGATGGTGGCAGTTATGCTAGATAAGTGGAGACGGACATTGATCTTCTCCCTATAATTGCTTGGCATTCCTCCAAGCAGTTGAGAGGGTATCACATGGGTTTCAACCTTGGACTATGGTCTGGTGTTGTGACCTCTCCTCCTGGTCCTGGGGGAGAACGAAGTCCCATGCTGGCACCACAACATGCAAGAACCTCCACTCAGCCATTTCCCTAGTGAATTCTGGGATATCTGATGGTGACGAGTTGTTTGAGAACAGGGTGTACTAAGATAGCGCAGAAGTTGGACATGAGAGATGCCAAGGCGTTGTGGTAGAGAGTTAATGAAGCAAGTTTGCTAAGATAGGGTGAGAGGGCCTTGTGGCAAGAAACCCTCCAAAAAACTCATTGCAGTTCAGACTTAGCCAAAAAAAACCCACAAATAAGATTCAGACCAAAACATTATATTGCACAAGAGTTTCACAAGCTTTCTGTTACTTGTGCAGTAACAACTTTCAGCATTCAAGAGATCTTACTGAGTAAAGAACAGGACAAATCCACAAACATCAGAGACTGAAGTTTAAGACCCTAATGGGAGTGAACATGGAGGCAGATGGGCTCATTGTATGGAATGTTCAGTTCCCCTGCTCTAACCCACTCTGGGCCATTTTCCACAAGTGGAAGGTAGCCAACTTATGTCTCTGAAGGCCTTTTAAAGCCTGATGTTGGAAGTCAACTGGCATGTTCCCCACCGGCCTACAATGGGAAATTGGGCAGCTTCTGAGAGAAGGCCTTCCAGCAGCAAACAAAAGGGCCAGACCTCAGGTAAGGCTTCAGCAGCAGCCACAAGTCACCCCCCATAAAGGTGGCCCAGCCAGTAAGGCTTTTTTTTTTCACTTTACATTTCAAAATGAGGTTGAATGTTGAGAGTCACTATTGAGGCATTTTCTCAATTACCTCAGGGGAAATTGCTGTTTCTTGGATGATGGAGGCCATCCACCTTCGAAAACCAGCTAACGATCTGCCCTCTGCCTGCTAATTGACCAATTTAGGAAAAATCACCACAGGGTAACTCTTCTCCATGCAGTGCAGAATTCTGACCCCCATTTGAACCCAGTGACAGAGATTAAACGCACAGAGAGAAAAAAATCCGTACCAAAAGCAGACAGACAGCCTATCTTACGCAGAATCAATCTGAAGTGTGTATGCAAGACTGCAATTATGGATCAGCAAGTCAAATTAGAATAGTCATGTTCCAACAAGAAAGAAAAATCACAGATTTATGATTTTAAGTGAGATGTCAGGTAATACATCAATCCTTAAAGGTGAACATGAGAAAACAGGTGGATAACACTGTGGTTACATAATGCAACAACAAATCCAGCATTTATGATCAGTGAAAGCTACACGAAAAGAGTGTTGATGAAACTCACAGTAACAACTTTTGACCATGACAACAGTGAAGATCATTCAGTTTTGTGGATGATAGTCAACAATAACTGACTTAAACATCACCCAACCTATGCTCAATGAGTGGCATTTTGAATCTAAAATGTCAGAAATTATGTATAATTTATAACAGATTTAACATAAGATTATAAGAAATAGGAACAAGAGTAGGCTCTCTCTGGCAAGAAGTTCCAAAGACTCATAACCTTCTCAGAGAAGTTGTTCCTCCTCATCACCATCATCATTTGGTATCCCTTTATTCTGAGAGAACACCCTCTGGTCCTAGACTCTACTGTGAGGGGAAACATTCCCTCAGCATTTACCCTCTTAAGTCCCTGAAGATTCTGATGTGTTTCAATGAGATCATCCCTCGTTCTTCTGAATGAAGTCACAACTTGTTTAACTTTTGCTCATAAGACAATCCCTCCATACCAGGTATTACCTCTCAACAGAGAGCTTATTTCGTAGTAAGGGAGTCGACTTAATTATCCAACAAACAAATTCAATTTATTGATCTTGAAAAAGTTAAATTTAGGTTCACTTTGTCTGATGTATGAATATGTTCAATGCTGATTAAATAGAAAAAGTTTTACAATTAACTACTGAACGTAACAGACAGAGCCCCTGCTCGACAGCTTATGAAGCTGGAGTGCCAATATAATCCAACTAAAGATCGACATATATGCAGAAAGATAGGAAAAGCGAGTTAATGGCTCATGGCTTTGTGCAGGGAAGTTGTATATCGTAGCCTTGATAGAGGTTTTTCCACAAAGTGACAAGGATGATTGATAAAAGCAGGGCAGTAGATGTTGTCTTTATGGACTTTAGCAAGAACTTTGGTAAAGACCTTTATCCAAGGATGAATCAAAGGGAGAAGTCACATGGGATCCAAGGTGAGTTAGTAAGATGGACACAGAACTGGCTTAGTCATAGATGACAGCGCAGCAGTGGAAGGGTGTTTTTCTGACTGGATGTCTGTGACCAGTGGTGCTCTATAGTCATATATATAAATAAAATAAATGATTTGCAAGAGAACGTAACTGATCTGATCAGTACGTTTGCGGATGACACAAAGATTGGGGGATGAGAGAATGGTGAGGAGGGTTGCCAAAGGATACAGCAGGATATAGACTGGCTGCAGACCCGGGTGCAAAAATGGCAGACAGAATTTAATCTGGTCAAATGCAAGGTGATGCATTTTGGATGATGTAATAAAGGAGGGAAGTATACAGTAAATGGCAGGCCCCTTAGTAGCATCAACATACAGAGGGATGTAGGCATACAGTCCACAGTTCCCTGAAAATGGCAACACAAATGGATAAGGTGTTCAAGAAGATATATAGCATGTTTGCCTTCATCGGTCAGGATAAAAAGTAAAAAAATTAGCAAGTCATGTTGCAGCTGTATAGAAATTTAGTCAGGCACATTTGGAATATTATTTACATTTCTGGTTGCCACACTACAAGAAGAATGTTGAGATTTTGAAGAGGATACAGAAAAGGTTCACCAGGATGTTGCCTGGTTTGGAAGGTATAAGCTATGAGGAGAGACTGGGCAAACTTTGGTAAGATTTCAGTTGAATATCGAAGGATGAGGGGTGGTCTGATAGCAATTTACAAAGTTATGAATACAATGGATAGTCAGAATTAAAAATCACCCAACAACAGATTATAGTCCAACAGGTTTATTTGGAAGCACTAGCTTTTGGAGCGTTGCTCTTTAATCAGGTGGTTGTCAACCACCTGACAAAGGAGCGGCGCTCCAAAAGCTAGTGTGCTTCCAATTAAACCTGTTGGACTATAACTAGGTGTTGTGTGATTTTTAACTTTGTACTCCCCAGTCCAACACCGGTATCCCCAAATCATGGATAGTCAGAGACTTTTTACCCCAGGGTAGAAATGTCAATAACTAGGGGACATGAGTTCAAGGGTAAGTTTAAAGGAGATGTGGGAGGCGTGTTTTTTTTACAGAGAGGCCGTTTAGTGCCTGCAATATGCTGCCAGAGAAGGTAGTAGAAGCAGGTAGAATAGCAATGTTTAAAAGGCATCTTTATAGATACTTTCCTCGAGAGGAAGTGGTAGATGCGAGTACAGTTTAAAAGGCATTTAGAAAAATACATGAATAAGAAATGTCTGGGGGTTTATGGGCCAAGCATAGACATGTGGAACTAGGGATTATGGTCAGCATGGAAGCCAGGGAACTATAGACCAGTGAGCCTGATGTCGGTGGTGGGCAAGTTGTTAGAGGGAATCCTGAGGGATAGGATGTACATGTATTTGGAAAGGCAAGGACTGATTAGGGATAGTCAACATGGCTTTGTGCGTGGGAAATCATGTCTCACAAACTTGAATGAGTTTTTTGAAGAAGTAGCAAAGAGGATTGATGAGGGCAGAGCGGTAGATGTGATCTATATGGATTTCAGTAAGGCGTTCGACAAGGTTCCCCATAGGAGATTGATTAGCAAGGTTAGATCTCACGGAATACAGGGAGAATTAGCCATCTGGATACAGAACTGGCTCAAAGATAGAAGACAGAGAGTGGTGGTGGAGGTTTGTTTTTCAGACGGGAGACCTGTGACCAGTGGAGTGCCACAAGGATCGGTGCTGGGTCCCCTAATTTTTGTCATTTACATAAATGATTTGGATACGAGCATAAGAGGTACAGTTAGTAAGTTTGCAGATGCTACCAAAATTGGAGGTATAGTGGACAGCAAAGAGGGTTGCCTCAGATTACAACAGGATCTTGACCAGATGGGCCAATGGGCAGAGAAGTGGCAGATGGAGTTTAATTCAGATAAATGCGAGGTGCTGCATTTTGGGAAAGCAAATCTTAGCAGGACTTATACACTTAATGGTAAGGTCCTAGGGAGTGTTGCTGAACAAAAAGACCTTGGAGTGCAGGTTCATAACTCCTTGAAAGTGGAGTCGCAGGTAGATAGGATAGTGAAGAAGGCGTTTGGTATGCTTTCCTTTATTGGTCAGAGCATTGAGTACAGGAGTTGGGAAGTCATGTTGCGGCTGTACAGGACATTGGTTAGGCCACTGTTGGAATATTGCATGCAATTCTGGTCTCCTTCCTATCGGAAAGATGTTGTGAAACTTGAAAGGGTTCAGAAAAGATTTACAAGGATGTTGCCAGGGTTGGAGGATTTGAGCTATAGAGGGAGGCTGAACAGGCTGGGGCTGTTTTCCCTGGAGCGTCGGAGGCTGAGAGGTGACCTTATAGAGGTTATAAAATTATGAGGGGCATGAATAGGATAAATAGGCAAAGTCTTTTCCCTGGGGTCGGGGAGTCCAGAACTAGAGGGTATAGGTTTAGGGCGAGAGGGGAAAGATATAAAAGAGATCTAAGGGGCAACCTTTTCATGCAGAGGGTGGTACGTGTATAGAATGAACTGCTAGAGGATGTGGTGGAGGCTGGTACAATTGCAACATTTAAGAGGCATTTGGATGGGTATATGAATAGGAAGGGTTTGGAGGGATATGGGCCGGGTGCTGGCAGGTGGAATTAGTTGGGTTGGGATATCTGGTCAGCATTGGACCGAAGGGTCTGGTTCCATGCTGTACATCTCTGTGACTCTAAATCATTGGATGGCAATCAGAAGTGGGAATCTTGTTTTATTTACTGATTTACCCCTCCCTAGTCCTGGAAAGTAACTATAACATTCCTTGGCTGACTGAGTTCAGCAAACTCAGCACAAAATTGTGCTCAAGCCTCCACCCTCCCCCCTCTCTCCGGTACACTTTGTTCAGTACCGGACCAGACAGAGCGTACCAATATGCTGGAAAAATGATCAAAGAAATACATTGTTCTGTGTGAAAAAATACAATATTTAAAAGGGGCAAAAAGACTTGTCTCTTGAAGCAGTGGATAAAAAAAATACAAACTTTCTGGAACTAAATGACTTGCACAGCTACAAGAAACTAGTTTCAGGAAAAATCACCCACCCACTTGCAGACATGGACTGCAGATAGTATATCAAAAACACAAGCAGAAATAGGAGTCAGGTTGGAAAGCTGGAGGGAAATGGGTTGAGGGAAAAGGGCTATGTAAATATTCAGCAAAAAAGGATAAAACCATCATTACTGTAGCTGCACTCCTGAGAACAGTGGCATGTTCTGAACTAATATCCCTTAAGTGTTAAAGATTAAATCTTCAGAGGAATGAATGCCCTTTTAAAAAAAACTGGTGGCAAAGCAGTCCATTGTTCTTCTAATAAAACAGTTTGCAAAGCCAGCTGCTTTGATTTATTTACAGATAAATGTTACAGAACGCTTCAAGCACAACAGAAATCAAAGCAACCACGGTGGTCAGCAACACATGCCAATTCAGAGATTCATGTTGACCAGCGGAAGATGAAGCTAGGTTTTCAAGAGAAAAAGATGGGGGTGGAATAAAGTAACATCACATCAGCTTTTATAAACAGCAACATATTGGGAAACAGATGGCTATTGCTTTTGAGCAGTGTTGGATGTGTAAGGAAATGAAAAGGTTAAATTTTGTCTGTCACCTTTTCCGGAAAGCATATTGGAAGAACAAAAGAAATGCCAGAATCTTTGAGTAAGTGGAGGTGTGATGAGGAAAATGAGCTAAAAACATGTCACTAGCAAATACCTTGATCAATTACTTCACTTGTCACAAGGTTCCCAGATCATTTTGGAAGGATTCTGGAATTTAAATGGTCCTACATTGAAAAATGACGATGGGCTAAATCTTTTCATATTTTGACAAAGTGCCAATTTCATTGAGGGTTACTTTCCATGAGGTCTAGTGCATTTTCTTGCGGTATTGTTTCAAACTTACCTCATTAACCTGTGTTGTGCTTTCAACCAGCCCAACTCTCCGACTTGCCACGGTCCAAAGAGTTCACCACTGCTGAGATAATTGCTGGCACTGAAAATGCCGTTGAGCTCCCAGGCCAAGCGCTGGAAGCTCAGAGCAGCCTGCAAGGTTTTGCCCTCCACATGGCAGAGAACAGGAAATTGGTGCCCCGCTTTGTATGCACAGACAGGGAGATCCTGCTGGACGGGCCAATGTGGAGGAGGGATATGCTATTCCCACAAGACTGGCTGTGGAGAGCACAACATCACACCCGGACCTCGCTTATGAGGTTGCCACCTAGGTCAGTGCGTTGTCTGCAATCCATAGGAATGCCTCAGGAAGAGGTCACTGAGATTCTCTGCTCTGCCAGGGTAAGTGCAATCATCTGCTCTCTTCAATCTAACACTGCCTCTCACCAAGGCTCACGCTATAACACACTCAAGTGCCTGCAACATCTTCCCACACTCACCCTCACCCATTCCAACACTCCTGACATTAATAATGCTGCATGCCCTCTGCACTGCCTACTCACTCACTCAGGACATCTCACCATCTTTCCCTCACCCACACCAGCACTAATAGCTGAGCCATGCACTTTTACCTCACTCAATCTTTCCCCCTCTCTCACTGTGGGAGGAACAGCCAATAATTGGGTGGAAAGAACCAGGACAGGCGTTGGGGTACTGGATATGCGCCTCCATACGAGGAGAGAATTTTGGACTTTGGCGGTGGAGATGTGGAAACCTCCCTGGCCCAGCAACCAAACAGGAAGCATTGTTCACTATTGTGCTGCTATACCATTTACCCCTCCCCCACCCAGCCATCCCCCACTACCTCCCATGAATATATTGGTGGGGCCACTGGGCAACTTGAGGTCAAAGGCTACAGAACTGCACTAACATTGCTGGGACCTTGCTGACTCAGGCACACAAGTGCCTGGCTGAGTCCCTGAATGCACTGGTGGCTGCTCTGGAGGGCCAGGTGTAACAGTCTCTGAGTCTGCTGGACATGCACACAGACCCGCACGCCATTGTCCTTGCGCCTCACAAGGAGACAGGATGTTCCCAGTAGGCACCGAGTCTGCTGGACATGCACACAGACCCACATACTAAGTTGTCCCAGTTCCTCATAAGGAGGCTGGACATTCCCGGTAGGCACTGAGTCCATTGGAAATGCCTACAGACCCAGACTCTATTGTCCTAGCTCCTCACAAGGGGGCAGGACGTTCCCAATAGGCACCCACTCTGGGGAGGAATCACAGTCGGCACACTCCTCCCCCCCACCCTCATCTACCCTAGATGTCTGCTGTCAGGGCATTGCAGAGATGGACTGACATTTGACCTCCGCTCTGCCTGCTACTCCCCAGCCTTTGATTGGCCAATCAGAGAATGCTGCACCTGTCTCTGGGCAGGGTACACTCAGCATATTTGCCCCCCCACCCGAGTCTCCTGACCAAATCTCCAGAGTCAAGAGACTCCACTTGAAACTCGGGTTATCCACCCCCTACTGCCGAACCTGAGAATGCACTGAGAAGAAACACATGGGAAAGAAAGAGGGAGACCATCGGAGGGCAGATAGGTAACACGTCAATGTAAATAAGTTAGAACTGAAAAAACTGTGCATGCTGTAAATCATAACAGAAACAGAAATTTCTGGAAAAGCTCAGCAGGTCTGGCAGCATCCATGGAGAGAAATCAGAGTTAACATTTCAGGTCATGTGACTCTTCCTCAGAGGACCCTTCCTCGACTCGAAATGTCAACTGATTTGTTGTGGTTCTGTTTGCCGAGCTGGAAGTTTTTGTTGCAAACGTTTCGTCCCCTGGCTAGGCGACATCATCAGTGCTTGGGAGCCTCCTGCTTCTTTGATGTTTCCTCCGGTGTTTATAGTGGTCTGTCTCTGCCGCTTCCGGTTGTCAGTTTCAGCTGTCTGCTGTAGTGGTTGGTATATTGGGTCCAGGTCGATGTGTTTGTTGATGGAGTTTGTGGATGAATGCCATGCCTCTAGGAATTCCCTGGCTGTTCTCTGTCTGGCTTGCCCTATGATAGTAGTGTTGTCCCAGTCGAATTCATGTTGCTTGTTGTCTGCGTGTGTGGCTACTAAGGATAGCTGGTCGTGTCGTTTCGTGGCTAGTTGATGTTCATGTATGCGGATTGTTAGCTGTCTTCCTGTTTGCCCTATGTAGTGTTTTGTGCAGTCCTTGCATGGTATTTTGTACACTACATTAGTTTTGCTCATGTTGGCTATCGGGTCCTTCGTTCTGGTGAGTTGTTATCTGAGCGTGGCTGTTGGTTTGTGTGCCGTTATGAGTCCTAGGGGTCGCAGTAGTCTGGCTGTCAGTTCTGAGATGCTCCTGATGTATGGTAGTGTGGCTAGTCCTTTTGGTTGTGGTATGTCCTCATTCCGTGGTCTTTCTCTTCGGCATCTGTTGATGAAGTTGCGCGGGTATCCGTTTTTGGCGAATACCTTGCATAGATGTTCCTCTTCTTCTTTTTGCAGTCCTGGTGTACTGCAGTGTGTTGTGGCCCTTTTGAATAGTGTCCTGATGCAGCTTCGTTTGTGTGTGTTGGGGTGGTTACTTTCATAGTTTAGGACTTGGTCTGTGTGTGTGGCTTTCCTGTATACCCTTGTAGTGAATTCTCCGTTCGGTGTTCTCTGTACCATCACGTCTAGGAATGGGAGTTGGCTATCCTTTTCTTTTTTGAAATTTTTTCAAGGTCCAAGGTTTGAAGTGAACAGCTCCTGCACTATGTGCAGGCAATGGGTAAAGGACAGGTGATTGCTACTTTGGCAATTAGCTTCACCTTTTTAACTTTTTCCACTCCAGTCCAACACCAGCACCTTCACATTCATCTTTCTGTGTAGACAAATACTCACTCCAGGTGATGACATCCATTTTCACCTCTGTTGTGTATTTGTGATTGACAGCACAATGGAAGGCCGCAGTTTGTTGCTCTGTAACATGAGTCCTAGGCTCAGGCTCTCTGTCGTGAAGAACACCCAAACACAAACCTTCCCCTCCTGGGAGCCCTCCCTGTAAACCCCAAACACTTTGCACTTGCCCAGGTCCCCTCCCAATTATCGATGTTTTCATTTGCCCCTTTGCATCAACTCTACCTTACAATCAAAAACCCCCACACCCCCACCCCCACCCAGTCCCAGGCACATCAAGTAAACATGCCTGGTGGGGATGTGCAATGGAAGCCAGGGTATTTACAGTCAATGATACCCCCACTCCCATCGATGGCAGAGTGGGTGGATATTGAGTTCAATGGCAGATGCACCAATGAAACAAGCTACTCTGACCTGGACAATACAGAGGTCTTTACATTGGTTTCAGCTGCACTCATCCAGGCTCTTGAACTGGGCCTCGCAAATGATGAGATTGATAGGAAAGTGTCAGGAGCTGAGCCACTGATTACGTAGCCTTTGTCCTACAGATGTATAGCCATGCTGTTCATGAAACCAGTTCAGTTAAGCTATTTGATCAGTGGCAAGGATTTGACAACAGTTGCGCTATTAAAAATCAAGGAGAGATGAGCTGGCCTTTATCTGAATTGAAATAAAACCAGAAAGCATTGAAAAGACTCAGCAGGTCTGGCTGGTTCTGCCAAGACAGAAACAGAGTTAGCGGTTTGAGTCTGACATGACACCTCTTCAGAATGGAAAGCAGCTGGAAAATGCAGGTTGTCAGAAGGGGAGGAGGAACAAGTGGAACAGATGGTGAGGATGCACACATAGCAAAGGACACAGGGAGTGTTAATGGAGACAAAGGAGCAATAAAGAGGCAAAACAAGTGTAAATGAAGGTGTGAAAGGAGAAAATGGGCTTGCTCTGCTGACAACAAAGTCAACAAGACAAAAACAATTCACGGCTGGGGAGCTTAAGAAAACTTGAGGACAGAGGTCACGCTGTAAAATTGTTGAACTCAACATGGAGCCTTAGAGGCTGCGAAGTGCCTCAGAAAATAAAGCGTTCGAACAGCTTTTTTTGGAACACTGTAGCAGCCCCACGATGAGAGTAAGGTGCTTTTTTGAAATGGTAAGCAACTGGAAGTCATGGTCATTTCCATGGACAGAGTGGAGATGTTCTACAAAGTGGTCACTCAGTCTGCATTTGGTATCAGTAATGCCAAGGAGAGTAAATAGAGTCTACTAAATTGAAAGAAGTACAAGTGAAATGCTGCTTCACCTGAAAGTTTGGCACAGTGATTAGCACTGCTGCCTCACAGTGCCATGGACCCAGGTTTGATTCCAGCCCATGGCAACTGTCTGTGTGGAGTTTGCACACTCTCCCCATGTCTGCATGGATTTCCTCCGGGTGCTCCGGTCTTCCTCCCACAATCCGACGATGTGCAGATCAGGTGAATTGGTTATGCTAAGTTGCCCATAGTGTTCAGGGATGTGTAGGTTGAGTGCATTAAGCAGAGGTAAATGTAGGGTAACAGGGTAGGGGAATAGGTCTGAGTGAGATCATCTTCAGAGGGTCAGTGTGGACTTGTAGGGCCTAATGACCTGTTTCCATGCTGTAGGGATTCTCTCATTCTCTGTGTTTGGAGCATTGGACATTGAGGAGGGGGAAGATGAGTACTGGAATATTATGTGTAGTCTAGTTTTCCCCTCCCCACTATAGTCAGGATGTGTAGGCTTTGAAGATACAAAAGAGGTTCACCAGGATGTAGCCTGGATTGGAGATGTTGGCCAAACTGGATTGTTTTCACCAGAGTGTTAGAAGCTGAGGGACAACCTGATAGAGGTATATAAAATTATGAGAGGTACGTATGGGTGCATAGTCTGAGTCTTTTTCCCAGGACGGAAATGTCAAATATTGGGTGACACAGTTTTAAAGTGAAAGGGAGAAAGTGTAAAGGAGATGACAGGGACAAGTTTTTTGTAAAACTGGAACGCACTGTAGGTGCTGGAACGCACTGCCAGGGGAGATGGTAGATGCAGATACTTAAGAGGCATTTAGGCAGACACATAAACAGGAAGGGAATGGGGGATGTGGACCAAGTGAAGGCAGATAGGATTAGTTTAGAATAGCATTATGGCCAGCACAGACACCATGGACAGACCAACCAGCCTATTCCTGTCGTGTACTGCTCTGTGTGTTATGTCAAGCCTGGATATTGTCCAGAGGAAGCTATAGGTTGACATGTAGGTGCAGTTTCATTATCAGGAATAATGAATGGTACTAAACAGTGTAGCATCAACCAGGACTGCAATAAATGGCCTCTGACAGCCAGAACAATCATCATCAATGTCAGCTATGACTGCAGACCCATGTAGGATTTAGATAAACTCCTTATGACCACAGTTTTACTCAGCCTCTTTGTGCCATTTCAGATCATATGTCACGAGTTGACCCACAATGTCTTGGGTAGCTAATCTCTTCTGTCCTCAGACATTCATGCCATTGAGCAATTTCTTGGTGATGCAAATGCCAATTGATGGTATTATCACTGACTGCTTTGTTCAATTTGCTATTGACTTGCAGAAAGTTGAAAGGATTGCAGGTGACCAGGTTAACTTAGTTATTTTCATGGATAGGGCACAAGCAATTTTTTTTGTGCAATACTGGGTACATACATGTACCTATACTGGAACAGCATGGCACATCACAAAACAGTAATAGATCATTAGGGGAATCACAGGCAAAATATCCTGATCATTAGACAGTAGTTGTGACAAATTGTGCCAATATAACATCTGTTACATAGGACAGCCTTTCCAGACTGAGGGAAAAAAACATTCCAATAGTGAAAATCTGTCATGCGTCATTCATTTCCCTGTGTTCTGGTCTCCATTGGTTCTGTGCGCAGTGATTTTGAAGATAATAAACATTTCTATATAATGAATTTTATTTTGCAATTCATTTCATCATGTAATATATTTTAAATGGGTTCTTCACCATCCTAAATTCAGTGAAGTATTTGTGATATTTGCAGGTCAATCACAAGCAAAATGGCAGCTGTGAACAGATGCTTTTCTGTAATGCATATTTTTGAAAACATTCTGACATTTTTTAAAAACAGTTTGAGAACATCAGTGAAAACATCAGCAGACCCACAATCCAGCTGCCACTGAGCATGCTGAAGACTCTGCATTTTAAAATGTGGGAAAATTTGGTTATGTAAATGTCTGGGAATGAAGTAAGGTAAAATGATCAGCAATTTAAAGAATTAAAAAAGAAATTCTTTCTTACTCACGAAATTAGCATCTTCTGCCAAATCATCTAAGAGGTTAAGCAAATAATTTCCCTAAACGTCAAATTCCCAAATCCCAGTAACCCCACTGGTACCCCTTTTGCTCTATGCTATCATTTGCACAATTTATTCACAACACATGA
This sequence comes from Chiloscyllium plagiosum, assembly GCF_037043375.1. NCBI lineage: Eukaryota > Metazoa > Chordata > Chondrichthyes > Orectolobiformes > Hemiscylliidae > Chiloscyllium > Chiloscyllium plagiosum. The sequence continues at coordinate 22,889,698 of NW_028270162.1, read as the reverse complement.
TGCCCTACAAAACTGCTATTAGTTGCACACCTTTGAACTTAATGCAGTTTTAGTTAACCAGACCAACAGCAAGAATGGCCTGATGTTCTATGTGAGGCCAAACCGTAGATCTGTTTCAGTACTTGCAGAGAAACAATGGCTGTGGACAGCTTGCTATTGTACACTTAATGGATGAACATTTCTCACACTTGACTTTGAAGGATTAGTGTGACCCATGTGGCCTTTGTTAAAATCAAGGTGTTATAGTTCATGATAGAACCATTCATCATCCAACAGCTGAATGGACTATCCCGTCCCTGTATGCACCAGCACATGACTGCCCTAATAGTTCTAATAATAATGATAATACCAGCACAGTAAAACTAGCATGGCTCTATTTTTTACAGTCTAATGTTTAGATAGATAGATTCCAGAGAATCTAGACAGTAAGTCCCCAGAGAAATCTGGAGTATTGGCAGTAGATGGTCATTAATGTCCATTGTATGAAATCCAGGAACATTTAAAGGGCCAATGTCCTGTTGATCTAAGCTCTTCCCAAGGTAACTTGCCCGGGGCGGGGCACACATGAACTCCACAATGATGTGCCGACAACACTAATTGCATTCAATTTAGCAATGTTACCAAATAGATCCATCGACATTGGTTGTCAAGAATCCAGAGGAGGAAAACCTGAATACAGGAAGCTATATTAAGCATAGGGAGAAACAGCTGGACAGTCGATAAACAAGGTCATTTAACTAGTACTCAAATAAAATTCCTCAAAAAATTATGAAACTGAATATGTAATGTCTTCTCGAAGGAATGAAAATATTTCAATTTTACCTTAAATTTCCAATAGTTTAATCCGGTGTAGGATTTTCTGCAATATTTTTTGAAACATAGCTATTGTAAAAATTGTGAAGAAATTCAGACTTATGTTTTCACTGGCTTGACCACATCAACTGATAATGCATTTTAGGCATGATTGCCATGGTCTGACTTCCACTCATAAAACATTATGTTTTCTCAGAGAACTGTCTAATGAACAGAACCACTGACTATTTATTATTTCACCTTAGAATTTCTTTTTGAAGTTTCATTACGAGAACAAAGCACACACCAGATATAATGATCGATTGTTCTGATTTCTATGATAGAATCATAGAGTATTGCAGCACAGAAAGAGAATTTCTAGCCAATTCAGTCCACGCTGGTCATCAAGCACCCATCTATTCTAATCCCATCTCATAGCACTTGCCAGGGCCTTGTATTCTATGGCATTTCAAGTGACCATCTGCATAATTCTTAACTGTTGTGATAATTCCTGTCTCTACCATCCTTTGAGTTCCAGATACCCAACATCCTCCGGGTAAATGGAATCCTCTTTAAATACCCTCTAAACTTCCTGCCCCTCACCTTAAATGTATGCTCCCTTCTATTGAAATGTCATTGACCTGAAACAGGCCGTTTTTAATGGAGGTGATGTGGCAACTGTCTACCAGATGGAGAGTTGGTGAGAGCCCATTTGGCCCATTAAATTCAGTATCAATCAGGTGCTTAACAGAGCAGTAGCTCTCACTCCCTGGGATCAAGGACCAAACTCATCAAGAGCTGCCAATTTCTCTCCATCTCTCAGCATCAAGGAGATACTGGTCTGGACACCAAGTGTCCTTCTCTTCATTTTAGATTACAATGAATTCATTAGATTTATCCAAATCATAAAAACAGTCAGACTTAGTTGAATGTGTTGTCTGAAGGATGGCAAGATTTATTTCTTATTCATTTTTTTGGAAGTTGGGCTTCCATACTGCCGATCCCTTCTTTCTTGAGAAAGAGGTAGTGAGCAGCCTTCTTGAGTGATTGCTGTTCACATGGTGCAGTCACACCCTCAGCAATTTCTCCTGTAGCGATCTGGTTTTGCTGAGCAACTTGCTAGGCTATATCACAGGATGGCTCAATGACTCTCCGACAGTTAAAAGTCAATCTCATTGCTGTGGGTGTATAGTGTTAGATAGAAGGTTTCCTCCCCAATGAACATTCATTGCCCAAATAGGCTTTTATCCATAGTTATTATATTTATTAATGAGGCCAGCATTTTAATCCAAATCTATTCATGAATTTATTGCATGATTATTTTCAATTCCTTAGTTGCTCTGGTGGGATTTGAACTCAATCCTCTGGAATCTGTAGTCCTAGGCCTCTGGATTACTAGTCTAATAACAGAACAATTGGCCCCACTTACAATGACATGCTCCCTCAACGCCTCACTCTAATGACAGCCTACATTACGAAGTCAATTCCTGGTGCTGGGCTTGAACACAGAACCTTCTGACCCACCTTCTCTCCCCCCTCCTCCTCCCCCAGAGCCAAACACACACAAATCACAGGTTCAGATGAAAGGGCACAGATGTGACATTTTAATTCCTCTTTCCTCCACCACAGATGCCAACAGACATGCTGATTATTTCCAATACTTTCTTCTTCTATAATGTCCAGGAAAGCTAAATTAGCATTATTGTACTGTGTGTAATAAATCTGTTGATTTTATAAAATATAAACATTTGTAGATACATCTTTTCAATATCTACAATGAAATGCAAAATTACCACAATTTTACCACGTCTCTGAGCTTTCACAACTTGCATTGCACCCTGGAGAAGCCATATCCTGCCAGAAGAGGGACTGTAGTACATAATAAGTTCCAATCCGCAAGATGACCATTTGTCTGTTTTGGCATCTATGATCACCATCAACCATTTTGTTGCTTGTGCTGCCTCACCTCTTTCTTCTTGCTGACAATTATAAACCTATCCCATTGTAGCTATAATCTGCCATTCCCCTTCATTTCTTTCTAATATCTTCTTTACCAGCTCATCTCACTTCTCCTGACCCTTGACCATATTCCCACAAAGCTTCTAACCATTCAAATTCTCTTCCTGGTCCACATATTATCTAATTATAAATTCTACTGCCCTCCTTTTTAAAACTCTCATCATCCCCTCACAATATGGCCACCTAATATTCACCTAACAAACTTACAACTGAAGCAGGGTTGGTGGTTCAGTGGCCTGAAGCAGAGAAATCAGGGGCTTGGAGTGGGGTCGACAGGGACCAGAGGTCCACAGCTGGGATGCCAGGGACCAGGGGCCTAGAGAGGGGACGCCAGGTGTCCAGGGGTCCGAAGCAGGGATGCCAGGGGTCCAGAGCTGAGATGCCAGGCACCAGGGTCCAAAGCAACCGTCCACAAAGCATGGCAGCAGCCAGTGGTCAGACACGTGGAGGCCTCTTGCATGTATGCTGCAGAGAGCTCTTGGAGAGAGACTGTGATGTTTGTCTTTTGAACTCTTGCTTTTCTGATCTATGGTCATACTGTGTATAGCTGTAATGTAACGTTGGTCATACTGTGTATAACTGTAATGTCATTTCTTCTTCATTTCTCTATGCCCTAACTAAGGGCTGTACCTGGGTACTCTGTACCTAAGATTCTGCTGTAAATGACAACTTATAAATTTTTCACTCATTTGAATAGATGTGACCATAAAGCTAATTAATTCAATAATGCCCCAACCTCAAGATCCTTTGATATCTTCTTGTCTCCGAAATCTTGCTTGCAAACTAGCATGTAAACTTACAGTTCATGGGATTGGGAATAGTGTATTCAAATAGATAGAATACTGGAAGGCAGACCAGAAACAGAGTGGAAATAAGCAGATCGTTTTCCCGAAAAGGAAGGGCAATGCCTACTGGGGTACCACAAGGGTCAGTGCTAGGACCCCAGCTATTCACAACTTATATTCAAGTTTTAGATGAGGGAACTAATGAGGGACAATCTAATCATCTTTTCAAACTTTAACACTGGATTTCCCAAATGTTAATACTTCAATTGCTTGTGGTCACCCCAATGATATCTCCAGACACAAAGGTGTGTGCAAGAGTGACCTTAAGGAAGATGCAGAGATGGTTGCTTGTGATTTGACAAGCTGAGCGAATTGACAAATGCATGGCAGATGCAGTATAATGTGGATCATTGTGAAGTTATACATTTTGGGAGCAAATGCAGGAAAGCAGATTATTATCTGAATAGCTATAAACTGAGAGGGAATGAGCAATGAGACCTGGGTGTCCTCGGGTACCAGTCGCTGAAAGTTAGCGTGCATCAGCAGCAAGCAGTAAAGAAGGTAAATTGTATACTGGCCTTCCTAGCCTTTTCACAGAGGCAGGATATTCCAAACAATGTGGGGGCAAGGGCAGAGGGATATCCAGGTGTCACAGTCTGATGACAGGTTAGACCATTTTGGATTGAGATGAGGAGAAATCTCTTCACCCAGAGATGGTGATCTTGGGGAATTCACCACCACAGAAAGCAGTCAAGGAAAAACATTATATGATTTCAAAGAAGAGTCGGATGTTGTACTTAGAGCAAAAGGTAACAAAGGTTATCAGGGAAATGTGAGAACAGGTTATTGATTTGGATGGTCAGCCATGATCATAATGAATGATGGAGCAGACTCAAAGCGCACAATGGCCTACTCCTGTTCCTATTTCCCATGTTTCTACATAACTTGCTGTTGGATTGCACAAACTAAACTTCTGCCTTTCCTACAACACAAAAACGGCTCCAAAACAGGTCCACCTAATGGTATCTGTGACCCCTGACCCCCACATCACCACCCTGCAGCCTTATACAATTGTTCACCGTGATTGAGTTGTTCAGTGTTGCTTTGAGAAATATAGATCAAGATTAAAAAGAGATTAGGTAAATAAGAAAAAGAAAATCTGGTTACTGTTAGCTTTGCTAAGATTAAAGCAGGATGAAAGAGTAAGGGAGGAGGAGTTACATTGTAGTTGGATTGAGAGAATCTGGATTTCAACACAACAAAGATGTAGGCAGGAGCAAAATTATCTACTGCTTCATTTAGTAGATATAAAGAGCAAAAGAGGCATGTTCAAGCAGGACTATAACAGTATTATATTAATTTAAAGCAACAAAGGTATGAGAGGGAGAGAAAGAGGGGTCAGTTACTATCTGTCTGAATCTACTACAACAGATTTTATGTGTTCAAACAAAAAAAATTAAAGCTTTTGTAAAATGAATGTCTTAATGGATCACAATTTTACTCTCCTTTTGTTCTTTAAAGAGTTTGATGGCGACAAGCTCTGCTGCTTGTATGAAGTATCAGTCTAAGTACTTTGAACATTTTTCCTGTTTTAAATTTCACACTGATGGGGCACTGCAGGTTTAACAGAGCACTGTAATGAAATCTGTCTGTACGCAGTTTAATGAACCTGTCTGGCATTCAGAAACAGCACTGAATTCTGTTACACAAGCTCATGAGCAAAGCAAGGCTGAAGCAATAGCAAAATAGAAGCATTGCTGACATGCAGAGATGATGATAATGGCCTCAAACATTTTCTAATCTCTCTTTTTTCATTTAAATTTTTCTCTGAACACACCTCCCCATCAAAGTCAGCCCAATCAGACCATGAACAGGTAAGAAGGATGAATATGCCAAGTGCATTGGAAAGGAGCTGAAGGCCTGAGTTATAAAAGGCAGGAGGATCTCTGGCTCCATTACTGGTTTATGCTGAGTCAGCTAATCTCAGGTCGAAACAACAGTAGGATGACTGTAATTAGCCTCAGTGCCCCAGGCAAGAGGGAAGTGGAAACAAAAACAGAAAAAATCTTCTTTTTTTAAAAAATAGCCTCAGTCCCTGTTCTTGATCACTGCCAGAAAGTGCAGTTAGGTGAGAACGGAGTTAAATCCTGGTTACCTAATTACCTTTCCATACTTCAAAGCTGGATTTCCTGAATGTTAATGCTTTAATTGACAGTTCTAACCCCAATGCTGACTGGAAAGTCTAAAACTCCACTGTCGAGCTCTGCACAGATTAAAATGATCTCTTAAGATGCTGGAGTCTGACGGGTATCAGGGAAGAAACTTCCCGACCCAGCCAGTACTTTCACCAATGAGGAGGAAAGAAGATTTGATACACTGACAGCCAAACAAAATAGATTTTTTTTTGTCAGGGTTAATTAGCAGCAGTAATTCAAGTAAAAATAATTGATTACTTGTTTAGTTTAATATTGGCTTTTTAAATCACAGTGCTCCCAGGAGCAGAGGTTAAATGATTCATTAATTAATCAATCATGAGTGAACCAGAGCTACATTAAATTTCACTATTTATGCTCATTGAACCAAAAATCTAATTGGGCATCCATGCCCTGGTGAACTGTCCACTTTTCACTCTATGTTAGTCTCTGTGATGCCACACTTTCTCATTATATGGAGCAGATGTTACAGATACCAGAAGACAGTTCCAGCTTCTTTTCCTGTTCAGTTGTTTTCCACTTTCCCAGTAATCCTATAAATCCAAAACCTGCCAGCACGTAAGGCTTTCATCAATGTTAGCATTACATGGCTACCCATTCTCAGTCATCAGAAGGGACAGAACACAGTGTTAGTTTATCTAATGGTGTCAGCTCTTGTACACATACAGGTGAATGTAAATGATTCCGTGGAACTCTGTCAAAGTACAGCAGGAGTCCTTCTGCTGTGCTGGCCATCATTTATTCCTCATCACCGAAACTGACTAACTTATCATCATTAGGTTGCCATTTGTGTGGTAAGATTAATGGTAAGGTCCTGGGGAGTATTGCTGAACAAAGAGACCTTGGAGTGCAGGTTCATAGCTCCTTGAAAACGGAGTCCAAGGTGGATAGGACAGTGAAGAAGGCATTTGGTATGGTTGCCTTTATCGGTCAGTGCATTGAGTACAGGAGTTGGGAGGTCATTTGGCACAATTATAGGACATTGGTTAGACCATTTTTGGAATACTGAATGCAATTCTGGTCTCCCTGCTACAGGAAGCATGTTGTGAAACTTGAAAGGGTTCAGAAAAAGGTTTACAAGGATGTTGCCAGGGTTAGAGGGTTTGAGCTATAGGGGGAGGCTGAATAGACTGGGACTATTTTTCCTGGAGCGGAGGCGGAGAGGTGACCTTACAGGGATTTATAAAATCATGAAGGGCACAGATTGGGTGAATTGCCAAGAACCCGGACCAATCCCCCAGGAGATGATGGTGATCAAAACTAAATGGCATAGGCAAGATGGGAAAGATTTGAAATAATCCAAAGGGGCAACCTTTTTAATCAGAGGGTGGTGCATGTATGCAATGAGCTGCCACAGGAAGTGGTGGAGGCTGGTACAGTTACAGCATTTGGGAGACATCTAGATGAGTATACAAATAGGAAGGGTTTAGAGGGATATGGGCCAAATGCTGGCAAATGGGACTAAATTTATTCAGGACAACTGTTCAGCATGTATGAGTTGGACTGATGGACATCTGTGCTCTACATCTGTATGACCGTAACTTTGCCTATATTGACCGCAGTTTCTTATCTATATTGCTTACAATACTTCCTATTATTGTGTCATCAGCAGATTTGCACAAGTGGTTTTCTATCCCATCAGCTAAGTCATTAATAAGCACAAGTGAATAGAGAAGCTTGCAATACAGATTATTATGGATCACCACTAGTCACATCTTGCCAATTACATACTTACCTCATCCTAACTCTTTTGCTCCCACAGTTCAACCACAGAGTCACTGAGCTTTCATGAAGCTCCTCCTCTTTCTCCACTAACTCCACCTTGATCCTCAAGTGAAAGTTTAAATCTCTACTGGGATTACATTTCTCAAGTAAGGATACAAGTGAAGGACCTTCCAGAACTTCAGGACATACTGAAACTTCTGGCACTATTCATTTTCGAAGTGTGATTTGGAGCAAAAACAGCACATAGCACAATACAGTCATAAAGCTGTATAACAGGGAAAAATAGACCTTTCAGTCCAACTCATCCATGCTGATTAATTTAGGATATTTGGTCAGCATGGACGAGTTGGACTGAAAGGTCTGTTTTTCCCTGTTATACAGCTGTGTGACTGTATTGTGCTATGTGCTGTTTTTTGCTACAAATCACACTTCGAAAATGAATAGTGCCAGAAGTTTCAGTATGTCCTGAAGTTCTGGAAGGTGCTTCACTTGTATCCTTACTTGAGAAATGTAGTCCTAATAAAGGTTTCACTTGAGGATCAAGGTGGAGTTAACAGAGAAAGTGGATGAGCTTCATGAAACAGTCATAGTTGACAGTACTGTGACAATAAGATGCATGCAATAGAGTCAACAATTTTCACCAGTCAGTGCAAGTCTCAGCACTGGGTGCATAGATTGTTGTGCAATTCTGTCTGCTTCAACTGAGGTGTTTCTGTAATTGTTGGGCCATAGGACCAATAGACTGTGCTAAATCTCTTTTGTGCCCACCAAGATACAGGGGCCCTGACTCAATGTGTCAAGTCTGCTCTCCAGCACGGAGCCCAAGCGGTTATACTTCCTCTGTGAAGAGGGAAGTCGTTAAAACTCCAACAGGTACAGAGAGGGCTGAAGCAGGTAAACCTTGTGAAGTGCAGCTAACAGCTCAGTGTTCAGCAATCACAAGCTCAGTCTCAATATCTCAGAAGCTTAATGGGGGAGGCAGACACAGAGTTAAGCAGACTGAAAAGTCACTTCTCATTGCTCTCATAGCAATCCTTAATGATCTATTACACAATAATATTAGCAGAGATGCTGACAGCAATTTGTGCGATAGCCCTCCCTTTTGGCAGAGAACAGTGTAAGCTGGCGATAAGACTTGTTAAAAGCTAGATAATAAACAAATCACTTAAATTGCCCAACAAATAAAGTATTATCCAAACATGCATCATCAAACCAAACTCATTAGTCAGGTGCCAAAACAGAAATTGCTGGTAAAGCTCAGCAGGTCTGGCAGCATCTGTGCAGAGAAAGCAGAGTTAATGTTTCAGATCTAGTATCCCTTCCTCAGATCTCATTTGGTCAGTTCACTGGACCTAAAAAGATAACTGCTTTCGAGGTCCAGTGAACTGACCAAATGAGATCTGAGGAAGGGATACTAGATCTGAAACATTAACTCTGCTTTCTCTGCACAGATGCTGCCAGACCTGCTGAGCTTTACCAGCAATTTCTGTTTTTGTTTTGGATTTCCAATATCTGCGGTTCTTTCAATTTGCATTAGTTAGGTGTGGGTTATAATCCTACCCACTAGTAAATATGGTGGCATTTTGGGAAAAAGGAGACAGTCAGTGGAGCCAGTGGTTGGTTTCTAATCTCCAGGATCCCCAAGAATGTAAATGTAATGATTTTTGGATTGCCACTATAGGGAGGCATTGGACAGGAGCCAAGGCTGACTGGGGAAGGGTCTGGGAAATTCAGTGAGGAGAGCACGAGGATGGGGCCTGGCAGTGAATTATCGGACAAGACGACAACTCAAAGAGAGAAAGGAAACTCCTCAATTGCGTCTGTGGAAAGCTTTTCCTGATGCAAATGAAACATTTGCTGAAGCTTTCTGTGATTTCGTTGTGGAGTGACTCACTCTCTTTACCCTTCTCTCTAATTCTTCCCAGAGGTAGTCTGATTCCATCCAGAAGCCCACACACACTGTACTCTGACTTGCTGCATGCCAAGGCACAGGGTCACAATGGAAGGGCGTGTTGCCACAAAGCCGAGGTGGAGGTAACAGGCAGGGGGTTGTGGGCATGACGGGGATTAGGTAGGAGATCCTGGCGCGTTTGTATTTTTTGTCAGCAGCTGCTATTCTTTCAGATCCTTTTTGGTGGGCTCTTGCTATCTAACTTTTCCTCAGGCCTGATGAACTCCATCTGCCTCATGTGTTTCTCATCGACTCAGTGCCACAATAAGGAGGACATTCTACTGCAAAGAGACACAAGCCTATTTATAGATCTACCACTTAATGACGCATGTTTGTAGTCTTCACGCTACGGCACAGCCAAACAATTTTTGCTTGTTTTACTGCATACTTTTTTATCCCAGTTAGCCACAATATGTAGGAGAGAAATATTGGGCTGAATCTAAAGCTGGAAAAGAAAAGATATTAGCCCTGTCAGATTAACCACATTGATTGAAGGAGCTAAAAATAAATGTAGTGGATCGATAATATGATCCAGGTTAAGTAAAAGAAAGAGGGATCTCTTTGTGGGCCTGTATATCAAGGTTTTAATTACTGTTCAAGAAGGTAATGCTTGCACCTGCCAGAAATACATCTGGAGGTTCAAATACATAGAATCACAAAGTGAAATCTGATCTAGTTTGATTCTAATCTGGTTAATTCTTGGTAACATTTCAAGGATCAGAAGACTACCGCTACCCACCTAGTGAAGGCAATGTCCATGAGATCGACAAAACAAAGGATACCCTTGCAATTACATTGGCTTTTTGTGATCTCTGTTCAACTGGAAGCATTTTACAACAAATGAAGTACTTTCAAAGTCATTGATGGAAGAATGGAAACGCCATGATCAATTTATGCACAGCAAGATCCCACAAAAAAACAGAGATAATGACCAGATAAACTCTTTATTGTGGTGTTAAATGAGGGTGTTAAATATTGGGTCGGACTCTGGTGATAACTCCATAGTACAGCTCCCATAACAGGTAAGTCAAAAATCACTCCAATGGTAGGAAAAGGACATAAATCTGAAATAAAAATGCTGGTAATACACATCAAACCTAGTGCCACTAGAACAAAAATAAACAAACTAATCTTTCAGTTAAAATACTACATCAGACATAATGCTGACCCATTCCCTCCTTCTTCAGATATGCCAGGCATGGCATTTCCAACATTTCCTGTTTGGAATTTAAAATAACTCAATATTCAAGGAGTCAGTACACACTTAGGAAGTACTCAATGCTGCAACAATGGACTGCAGAATCCACACCAAGCAGTGGGACAGTGTTTCAATGCAACACCATACTAACACTCTCTGCTCACTTTTTCCTCTCTACAGTCCAGAGAGGCATTCTTTCAAAGTGCAGCGATGTTACAATCCTGAGGTCCCTGTTGAGGCTTCTTTGGGAACTATGAACGACTGCAACCACAATAATCTTTATAGGGCTCAGCTTGCCTGGAAAAAAATACACTGTCTTTACTGCAATTGAAAGCCAAAATCATAGGTTATGTAAATTATAAAACCAAGTATGAATTACATCTGGCAAACTTTATCATCCTGGAGCTGAAGCTGGATTTTGAAGGCTGCGATTTTGTCCAGAAACAGCACTGCAGTGCCAGCTTACAGCCTTGTGGTGTTCCATTTACGCAAATACAGACAGCCTTGCACACTCCAATAACTCCCAACTACCCTCGTAGCATCAAACAATCCTGCAGCACATAGAACACAGTGAATATACCCAGCATCTTCACTATATCACTGGTACCACTAATATGCCCCTTCACGTCATCGTACTACTCTCTGATTAAAACTCCACCCACTCACCATAACACACCCATGAATGAGGGTCACATCTTGATACTATCCACCGATAAACCTCACAATACATGTGTTTGCCCAGAGTCGACAGGTTATATCAAAAGCAGCCAAAACAACACTGTGGTCATCACTCAAATTTATCTCTACCGTGTAAAATTGGAAGTTTCACCAGTAGACATGCGCATCAAATTTCCAGACCTCCACGCTGATTAATAATGAGGAGTGACAGTGAAACTAGAGAATGTGAACAATAACTGAGCAGGGAAATGGTTCCATGACAGGTTCCTTGTCTGCAAGCTGCAGCGCAATAGAGGTAACAGTTTGCAAACTAAAAATTATCTTTTTACCAAAATGAACACTGAGACGAGAGGGGGTACTGAAGGGTAACCCCAGAACTGAGGCCAATTTGGCTCATGTCAAAGATTTGACTTTTAAAGACTGGCACAATCTCTGCGAACAATTCTGAAGAATAACAGACCAGACCCATGTAAATAAAAGAAATATTGTACACTTTTGTGCTGTCAAAGAATACACTTATAGCCAACTGCAATTATCTCTCACACATCCAATCGGACAGAACTGATCTCTTCTCAGGGTCATTCCAGGAGAGAGCTTCTCTCATTGCTGAGGTTTTGGAAGCTCAGCTCTCCCCATCAACAACCGCCACTACTACCCCAGCATGGGGTTTGCAGGCTGGGGGTCCACAAAATTCCATGGGCATTGTGCAAATTTACCAACAGTGAGATTGGTATCAGTCCACCCACAGGTGAACTGAGGATTTTAAGTGGCTAATTAGCTTTTGTTGCACAGACGACATGTATGAGAGAAAGTGAGGTCTGCAGATGCTGGAGATCCGAGTCGAAAAGTGTGGAGCTGGAAAAGCACAGCAGGTCAGGTAGCATCCGAGGTGCAGGAAAGTCAACGTTTTGGACATAAGCCCTTCATCAGGAATATGGGTAGAGGTATGCCAATTGAATAAGGGTCCCCTGAGTGCATTGAAAGCCACCCCTCCCCCAGATTTGGCATCCCTCCTCTCGCTGCCTCCCCTCCTTACCCACTGTAACCTGTTTACCCAGTCACCCAAACCACTGACACGCATTGGAGAAGCCTTCTAGCCTCTATACGTATACCATGTCACATAACATGAACTCCAGATCCTCATCACCGGGAGCTGTGACAATGAGATCTAAGAAGTGGGGACCCTTTAGCACAGCAGCAGTGTCTCTAAGTTCTACGTGCTCCAGGAGTGTGCTAAAACATGATGAGCCACGATCATAATGAATGAGGCAGCAGACTCAAAGGGGCCAAATGGCCTACTTCTGCTTCTATTTTTATTTTCTTCAAACAATATCCCCCAACAGTGACCTCTGGTCCCAGGGGCTCAGCTGGAACCAGGGAGCAAGTCTGGCCTTAAACGAAGGGCATGACAGCCATTAAACAGACTCAGAACAAGCCAGCAGAGCAGACCAAACTCACCCCTGACTTATTCAGCCTCCCAGAAATCATTAGATCTGCTTCTGTGACTCTGGTATTATCTTGTAAAGTATAAGGAGTCCATACGTCGGTAACTGGATAGTTTATTTCCACAATCAATACCTCTCCTCAGTCTATCTCTGTCCTCCACAAGCTTTTTCATCAGTCTCTCCCTGGAGATCCATCTCTGTCAGGTGCTTCAGCCTGAGTTCCCTTCAGGGACGTTGACAGATATGCACACCAGAAATGGACACATTCCATTTTCACACATGCACAAGCCACTTTCGACAGAGACATGTTTCACCAAGAAATGTACATACAGCCCACTCTGCCTCTAACACAATTTCACATACCCTTTCATAGTCTCTAAGCTGCCTGTCTTATATGTTGCTCAGAGGGGCTTTTCTCTCACATATATTCATCATTATGAATGATACATCCTCACACTTTCTTCTTGTGATTCTTAACTCAAGGTCTCCATGGCACATAAACACATATCATAAGCACTTCAGCGCACGCACGCACACACACAGACACAGACACACACACACACACACACACACACAGACACACACACACAGACAGTCTCTCCAGCATGTCCGTGTGAGACATTGTCTGGCATATCCACATCTTGTTTCTGATTCACATGTATCATTCACACCTCACAATGTAAGTCCATCTCTTCCACACATCTCAATCTCAATTTCTGGGAGAGGATTGTGTGTATTTCTCTGACACACCTCTCTTTCTGGAATTGAGCTTCCTCGATCTCTATCATATATATGCATGCTTGGAGCACATAGACACAAACAGTCTCTAAATCTATAGTTGCTGCGTTGACTGTCAGCTATTTTATGCTGCTGTTTCCCCTACCTCTCGCTCAGCTCAGATGACATGATTATCAATCCAATATGGGGCTGCTTGACCTGGGGGACGAACTTTCCAATTACAGCACACTTCTTTCCTCACCATTCAATACACACTCATTACAGCAGCACAGCTCCTTCTGCAGGTCTTGTTGTGAAAATATTCTTTAACCATTATTTTTTAGTTAACGACCTCAGTGTGCACTCAGTGCACTTTTTACTTTAATCAGAGGCTACACCCAACATAAATAATCACTGATGGCCATAAGTGTAAATTCACAGTGCAGAGAGCTAATTAAATCATCCCCATACTTGCAGCACCATAGTCAGGTATTGATTCTGGTTGGCATACTCTCTACAAAAGGCACACTCTGATCTAAATGCAGAAAGATGTCAAACAAAGTCAATAAATTTGGTTTGATTGCTGTTTATTACGGCATTGATTGCATACTGGATACAGCCTGTACCTTTAAGACTGTCACATGGGATCATACCATGTCAAAATCCAGTATGAAAGATACCTGCTTCAGCTTCCAGCACCTTCTTTGTATTGGACTCAGTCAGCTGTATAAAAGCAATGTAGAGTCACTACAGCAAGCACAAACAATGTAAGTAAGGCTAGGATATTGAATCCCTTTAAATAAACTCCAGATATCTGACTCAAGAAGACCCTGACTATCTGTGGCATGTTATGGGAACTATCAGACAGTAAACCACACAAACAGCATCAACTGCAACCCCTATCTGGTAGCCATGGTTGTGTATTGATAGAAATGCTTCAACCTGTTGTGTGGTTCAGTCTGGCATCTCATCACATTTGTTGCACTCTCATACTCATGCCAAAAAAAAACCATCGGTGAACAGGAGAGGTTGGAAGAGACTGTCATCATCTCAGAATAAATACCTGTCCTTACAAAGCAGCCCTCCCATTATAAGTGTAGTCCCTTACACCAGTCTCTGTGGCACAACTGGTTAGCGCATTCGGCAGTTAATCGATAGGGTGGTGATTCAAGACGACTCCAGGGACAGATCTATCACTATTCTCACTTCATCCGTTACTGGGATGTTGCCTGATACGGAATGCACTGCCTGCAACAGTGGTAAACTCACTGACTTTAAGGGCATTTAAATGGTCATTGGATAGACATATGGATGAGAATGGAATAGTCTAAGTTAAATGGGCTTCAGATTGGCTCCACAGGTCGACACAACTTTGTGGGCCGAAGGGCCTGTACTGCGCTGTAATATTCTATGTAATATGTAAAAATTCGCACTTCATTTAGCAACGCAAACTGTTGCAATTGATATCGTGAGAGGCAGCATGGTGGCTCAGTAGGTGCCTCACAGCACCAGCAACCCGGGTTCGATTCCACCAGTTTGCACATTCCCCGCCGTGTTCCTTCAGGTGCGCTAGTTTCCTCCCACAGTCCAAAGATGTGCAGACTAAGTGGATTGATCAGTCTAAATTGCCCATAGTGTCTAGGGATGTGCAGTCTTGGGGGAATCACCTATGGGAAATGCAGGGTTACAGGGATTGGGTAGGGGTTGTGTCTGATGGAATGCTCTTTGGAGGATCAGTGTGGACTGGATGGGCCGAATAGCCTGCTTCCATACTGTGGACATTCTATGACCAGCATTCTTTGAATGTTTCTGGAGAGTTTGCCCACACATCACCAATCAGTTTAAACCTGGAGCTAGTCACTGTAGTTGAATAGGCAAGTTCACTGTAATCTAGGTGTTGGCCACACCTGAATTCCTTTGTCTCTCCATCTCTCCTTTCTCCAACAAGACACTGAGCAACATTTTCATCATTTGCCCTAATGCCTCCTTATTTAGCTGTGTCAAATTTTGATTGATGACACTCCTGTGAGATCTCTGGGACATTTTGCGATGTAAAAGGTACAGCATAAATTCAGCTTCAGTGAAAGATAGGCACTGATCACTGTGTTTCGCTAGGCATCTTCAGTCACAGCATTCAGTCAGAGTGGAGCCTTATTCAACAGACCTCATCAAACACACTGACTCATTTCAAGGACTTGGCTTTTCGTTTAGCAAGTAACTGTAGTCTTGTATAAATCGCTGGTGAAAATACTTTGGGAATTGAGAGTTGTTCTGGGTAGCTGACATTTACAAAAGCTGCACTCTCCAGAAACTGAGAAGATCTATGAGGGAGATTTTTAGTACTACAGCAGAGTTCTAAAATAATAAGGCATGGACCTAATCCATTTTTCACCAGAAATACCAGAACATATGAATTAAAAAAGGAGGCCACTCAGCCCTGAGCCTGCTCCAACATTCAGTTCTGACTGTGGCCTCAACTCCACATTCCTATTCACACCAGCCCACCCACTCCTCACCAACCACTCACCCACTCCATAACCTCAACTCCTTTGGCAACAGTGAAAATATGGAGTTGTTGATGGATCAATTCCAGGAATAAGGAAAGTATCATTCATTTGGATTAATGTTTGGTTGGGGTTCGAACTGGAGATAGGTGGAGACGGAGAATATTAAACCCATGCACAAGACACAACAGTGTCTCTGCTGATTACAGGGGAGTCTGCTAAGTATTGGAATACATGGGACTTTTTGCCTAAAAGTATCCTGTTAAGAATCTATCCATTGGGAAAGGAGTAAAATGAGCACGTTCCACTAGTAGCCTTCATTCCTGCAGTATATTTCGGTCTCATTCTGCTCACCATATTTGGCAGAACCTTCAGTCTACACATTGTCCACAATCCACAACTGCATCATCAAAAAGCTCCTCCAAATTTACCTCCCTCTGTTCAGTCAGGTGCCTTAACTCTAACACCTCTCCCCTTGGCAGAAGTGGGCATGCAGATGCTGGAGATTAGAATCAAGATTAGAGTGGTGCTGGAAAAGCACAGCAGGTCAGGCAGCATCCGAGGAGCAGGAAAATCGACTATGTTTCATACTATGCTATGATGAATGGTATCTCAGCAGTGCATCAGCCCATGGGTGTCCAACTGAGCCACGCAATGAATATTTAAGGATCACCTCCCATTTTCACTGGTATTTTAGCAGCTTCAGCAGCTCGTATCACAGCGCTGGGAGACTGAACCCTAGTGGTCTTTAAGCAGGTTCCCCACACAGAGACTGCTCCATGAGACCATGCTTGCCTCGCTGCCTCACCAGTGAACACACGCTACCAGTGGAATGGCCAGAGCTGCTGTGTGCTGATCGTCCAATCGCATCGACAGCTCTGGGCGTTAACGGCAGGGAGGAGGTGCAGGAGACAGTTTGATTGTCCCGAATTGGACCAAGACCATGTTGAGTGTGTGTTAATTGGCTGCATTGGTAAATGCCACCACAAGGTCCCGCAGGTATGACCTCAGGCCCTGCTTTCAGCCTCAGTAATGCAGGACAAATCCAGTCCATCACCTTTGTGAAGCCTAGAGATTCCGGCCACTTTATTTCTTCACATGCTTTCTGTCTTCATTACAGACTTGCAGCATTTACAGTAGTTTTTTCCCCTTTAAATATATGAGTGTGACCTGACAGAACCTTATTACTTTGTCACAGTAAAAGGCTGAGGGGCAAGTCAGTCTGCAGTAAAACCGCCCTATAAAAACTGCAAGTTTTAGCCTCCAGTGAGTCTGAAAGTATCAACATGTTCAGCTGTTTATTTCTTAACATGGTGAGGGGGAAGGTGGGAGAGCAGGAGGCACATTCTTGAGTCCACACAGGAGGCAATTGTTCTGATGTGGGAACCTTGATTTTCACAGCTTGCTTGCATCGCCACGACAGGAAGTGACCTCTTATCTGACAGGAAGTCAATTCATAACATGAGTGGGGGCTAAGTTGGGGGAAGGGAGTGTATACCATTCGTTCAAGTACATTTGAGCTGGCCTCCGTGTTTGACCTTCAGATTTCATTCCTCATTATTTTGTCAGGAAGTCTCCAGTCTGATCTTTACTGGCAGAGGAAGTTTGGGAATTTTTGAACCTGGCATGTGCCCCAGCAGAGACACACACCGTTTCCCGAGTTAAATTATTCACGGGAAGGAAAGAAAACACCAGAGCCAATGGCAGCCATCCCTCTTGGCTTGTTTTTCTTTCCTGCACAAACAGGAACACAGTGATTGTTCCAAGAGTGTTTTTCCAGCTGGTGAAAGGCATTTTAAAGGATCGCGAGATAGCACAGTGATAAAGCAGCAAGCACAAGGCTCAGCCTCAGTCACGCTGGCTTATCACACAGGATCTGACCCATTACCTATGCACTGATTTCCTGCCTGTAAGTTATGAAAAACACTTACCAATAAAAAGTGGGAAAGCAAAACACTCAGTTGTAAAATTCCCACTCCCACATCTTACCCACCCCATCTTCTTGAGGTGCCGACTCTTTCTTGGGATGGTTTCACCAACATGTCAGGGCCTTCACCAAGTGATTTAATGCTCTTCAGCTCAAGCACCATTTTTCAAGTGAGCCCAAGACAATAAGAGTATTGGCAAACAGGGAAGTGTGGGCATCAAGACTCAGCAAATTTCTGCCCTCTTACAATCTATACACGTTCCCTTTGCAAACTGTACAGGATAATTTCAGGAGGAAGAATTGGAGGATTTCATCACCACTTGGACCAAGGTGTGGAAATCTTCAGAAGACCTAAGCCAATTTCATCACAGGTCAGCCATCGAACCCAACATCTTCCTGTTTGGTTTCATTCAACCACAGCAGAGGTATAACTTGAACATCCTTGGTTAAGCCATTCAAGGAGCTGGAGAAAGTGGAACTGGTGACAGGTGGAAGATCAGGACTCGGATTTTGAAGTACTGTGGAGTGAACACCACAGAACTGATAACTCGTTAAAAATATTTGAATTCTAGTGACTGACTGAAAGGATCATGTGCTGGGATTTCAAGCTTTAAGATTTTTACTGTAACAAACAAACTATAAACACAAAAGGTTTCTCCATTTAACTTTCAAAACAGCTGGAAATCCATCACCATAGTTTTGTTCAGTCCTTTAGTGGATATTTTATTCTTCCAGTACCAGTCCAAAGCTATTCTTCACTTCCAATAGCCTATTTCTCTTCCCTTTCCCAAGTGGGTAACTTCTAATCCCACAACTAACTTTCACTATGAACATTCCACTGAAGATCCCTTCACTCTGGAGCAAGCTATGTGAATCATTTAGCCTCCATTAACTCCTCAGTCTCTGCATTTTGAGTGAAAGCTCCTCTGCTTTGTGCCTGATGAACAACAGGGGCAGTAAGTTTTCTGCTTCAGGTTCAGGACTGGCTGCCTCTATCGTTTGCTCTCTCTTTCTCAGATTTTTACAAACATCATAGGGTCTGTGAGATTCCATGATTTATTTGGAAGCCGTGTAAACTGATATTAAAATGACTTCTTATGGACTCTCCAAGACAACATGAATCACATGGGCCGTTTATCCAGGTATAAGTGCCAGTTTTAGATCTTCTAGAAGTCCAATTCCAATTTATCTTGAAAATAAATAGATAGCTTAAAGGGTGACTTAGGGATTAATAGACTACCCATAGTCAACTGGGATACATTCATGACAACATTTTGTACCTTCCTGCCTTTTAAACCTGAACAACCAAACCATCCGAGTTTGTTATCAGGCAGAATTCAGAGCAGGTTGCAAAACAGTTTTAGGCCTCAGTTTTTCCTCAAATTAAAGAGAGGGGCCTTAATATAACAATTTTACAAACAATGTATTTGTTATAACAACAGATCCTTCTAAGATTGCCACTTTTTCAACATGCATCAAGCATCAGCAATAAGACTTGCTGGAATATTCACAAAGCTGAATGTCGAGCAAACAAAAACAACTTGGATTGGAACTGAGGAAAGAAAGTAGACAAAGTGGAATATTCCTGAAGAAGGGCTTATGCCCGAAACGTCGATTCTCCTGCTCCTTTGATGCTGCCTGACCTGCTGCGCTTTTCCAGCAACACATTTTTAAAAAGTGGAATATTTGGAAAGTTGCCTATTGTAATGAATACTTCAGTAAATTATTTCACAAACACAGGAAGGGAATTCATCAAAAGATGCAAAAGTATGACGTTGAATCAACTGAGCTTTTCAAACAATTTGGAATTTTCTGAATCCAGATCGGAGGTTCACATTGCACGTCAAATAATGCAGGGAAGCTAGTTTAAGCAACAGCATGAAATGCAGGAACAGGAGTGGGTTATTCAGGCCCTTTGGCCTGTTCAAGTATTCAATAAGACCATCTGTGGCCTAACTCCATACCCCTGACTTTGGCCCAATAATTGAGAAAAACAAAAATCTATCAATTGCAAACTGAAGATTAATCTAGCATCAGTTACCATATGCTGAACTGAGTTCCAAACTTCCAACACCTTTTGCTTTAAGAAATGGTCCGTGAGTAATTCCTGAAAGGTCTGTCTCTCTAACATCTACACCATATCTTTATTCTGAAACTGATTCCGAGAATTGATTCAGAGAATGCTTTTCTCTTCTACCTTACCCTACCTGTTATTCTTAATATCTTGAAAACTTGGATCAAATCAACCTTAATTTTCTAACTTCAGAGAAGATAACTCTGCTTTGCGTTATTGGTTCACCTGATTTAAAACTAAGCGTCCAAGACAAACTAACACTGCACTCTTTCCAATATATTCTTGCCAACATATAGTACACAAAACTGCTCAGAACACATCAGGTGTAATATAACCAGCGCTTTGAATGACTGACATGATGTGGAGGTGCCAAAGATGGACTGGAGTGGACAAAGTTTAAAAATCACACGACACCAGGCTAACTGACAAAGGAGCAGTACTCTGAAAGCTTGTACTTCCAAATAAACCTGGTGGACTATAACCTGGTGTTGTGTGATTTTTCAGCTTTGATTGACAGACGGATGACTCTTATCCTCTTGTACTCTCATCCTCTAGCTATGAAAGCCATCATTCCATTAGGCTTCTTGACAACATCCTATACTTCATGATATTTTAATAATCAATGCACCTGGACACACGTATCTCCAGAATTTTCATTATTTGTATCTTCTTTCAAGTTAGGAAGTACTGTGTTCTATCCTTTTTAGATTGAAAGTGGATGACCATAAATTTGTCTACACTAACCACAGTTTCTTATCGATATTGCTCAAAATACTTCCTATCATTGTGTCACCAGGAAAAGGTCTAAAGAGATATGTGCCAAATGCCAGCAAATGGGACTAGATTAATTTAAGGTATCTGGTCAGCATGGATGAGTTGGACTGAAGGGTCTGTTTCCGTACTGTACATCTCTATGACTCGAAGTGGCTTTCTATCCTGTCAAATAAGTCATTAATATACACAAGTGAATAGCTTCCAATACAAATGTTATGGATCGCCACTAGTTACAGCTTGCCAATTACTGTACTTACCTTATCCTACCATTCTCACGCCCACAATTCAACCAAGTTGTGAACCAGATCAAGAATTTGCCTTCAGGTCTAGATGATCAACTTTAGCTAACAATATGTACAAGAAACTTTATAAAATGCCTTCTGAAATCCTTATAAATAACATCTTTAGACATTTCCTTTCTCCACCACATAAATCATCTCTCCAAAATTATAATCAGATTTATCAAGAATCTCCTTTTATACACAGACTCTCTGATTAGCAGAAAACTTCCAAGCTGTTCAGTGACCCTATCATTAATTATACATCCTAGTTGATCTTTAATTCCCTTGTTGCACTCAATCCCACCACTTAAATAACAAAGTGACATGCACAATTCTCAAGGAACAATTCTCATGCAAACTCTCAAGGAAAAAATCCTAAGCCAACTGAGTTTGTAGTCAGCACGACTGCAATGTTCTCATCTACTTCTTCTATCACCACAGAATGTAAATCATCTGGTTCTGAGGATTTGGTAAACCCATTATTGTCTTAAACTAGCTTCATTTTCTTTGTTAATTTATTATTATTTTCCCTGAAATGTATGAGATGCTGGCCTTCTCCGCTGCTGTAAATACTGGTTGAAATAATTATTCGGTATATCCGTAATTTATTTTCATGAATAACATCACTGGTTTGTGTGTCATCAAGGAACCCACACTACTCTTGACTAAGAAAATTGTAAAATAAAATTGTGCTGATTCTTACAAATTTCCATTTATCCTCCCTTTTTGTAGCTCATAACACCTGGTTTGTTACCTTTAACTATCCTCCACCGCTTTCCCATTCACCAGAATCTATGCTATTTGTATTTCTGTATATATTTTATTTTGTTTTTGTGTTATGCCTAACATTTCTAGTTGTTTATAAATGTATTTTTTTGACAAGTTATTGACTTTATAAAATGTGCATTCTGTATCACATTAAATACTTCTGTGAATACCTATTACTAATCTTCATCATTTTACTCACACAGTTTTGCCCAGTGTACTGTGGACAGTTCCTATTTCATCACATTGTACACAACCTTATCTAAATCTAGACTCTTAGGAGCTGTTTTGTGTTTCTCCCTTTCAAACACTGCCTTGAATGCAACAATAATATGATTGCCATTTGATCAATGTTCATTCATCTTTAGACCATTAATCAAGTCTGGCTTAGTGCCCATTACAAAATCCAAAATATCATGGACCCTTACTGGTTGTAGGATACACCGCTGCAGAAAACTGTCCCAGATACATTCAAGGAATTCATTCCTTTACTGGCAGGCACTGGTCTACTTATCCCAATTTATTTGTAAATTGAAATCCTCATTAAAATCACTTAATTACACACTTGTCTAATCTTTGCTGATATCCCACAATCTCTGTACCATGAACTTCAACACAACAACAATGAGCTGAAATCCCTTGGGATGCAGACATTGAGATGTGGATGTCTTGGATCATGCTGGAGTTTGTCTCTTCTCCAAACTAATGGCCACTTTGGGAGTTATTTTTGGCAAGGGCTCATCTGATGGGTTCTGAAGAGTATTATTTTT
Source organism: Chiloscyllium plagiosum (assembly GCF_037043375.1). NCBI lineage: Eukaryota > Metazoa > Chordata > Chondrichthyes > Orectolobiformes > Hemiscylliidae > Chiloscyllium > Chiloscyllium plagiosum. The sequence goes on along the minus strand of NW_028270162.1, from coordinate 22,867,080 downwards.
CTTCCTTCCTATTTTCCCCATTGTGCCTGTTTTATATGGTTCCTATACCTTGACTAATTGTACTTTACCATGTTCAATGGATTTTTTTTAAAACTGTTGTTGGATGCTCATCTTCCAATTCCATCTGTGAAATCCCAGATTTGTGAGGCTTTTCTTGATGAAACACATGAGGAAGCCTTTCAGTCACACAGACTCAGCAATCACCTTACTCCCTTAGAGCTACAGTTCCCCTATTAAAGGCAGTGTTGCCTCAGTATGAACAATTGGTCTGGCTTGCATCACTGAACAGTGCGGCAGGAGTTCCACAATTTAAACATTTCCAAGTGTGATACAAATATAAAGTGAAGAGCAGGGCCCTGACACTATACAGAGGTTTCACTAAACTAAAGCATTGCCAGCAAACTGATATCAATGCTGCCATCTTTCATCACAAGAACTCTTACTGCAACGTCTTTTTAAGCTCTTCTGAGGATGGTCCCCATTCCCTCAAAACTTTTGGTAACCAGGCAACAACTTATGCAAATGGATGTGAGAAGCTTGGTGTCATTGACAATAATTCTATGACTCATTTCGAAACAATTTTATTCATAAATGTGAAAGGTGTAACGAAACAAAGAAAATATCAAAATTGTGAATAAAAGGCAACATTTATAGGAATTTGTAAAGAGAAATATTCACAAGATTATACAGAAAAAGAAAAGGACATACAGTTTATCACTGAATGTACGTAGAACTCATCTCATTCATTTAGTCTCCTGAAGAAAGATTGCCTCTAAATATTCCTAATGATGATACAGCTAAACTCAATTATTTAGTGGCGCAGACGTTCCCACCCCTAAAACATTAAGGATTTTGGAGGCAGATCTACCTACTGTCCCCACATATTTTGCATAGTGCCCTCACTTTATGGATGCCTAGTTCTGGAGTTACTATATCTGTTCTAAGTCTCAGCATAATGGGGTGCCGTACAACATGGGTGACCTCAACGTGAAGGCATTGACTTCATCTCTTAAGGATGGTGTGGTGGTCACTTCTGCTGATGTGGTCATGGACACCTGCAGCAGATAGGTTAGTGAGTGGGAGCTCAGTTATGTTTTTCCAGCTTCTTGGCTTCCTCACCACAGTCCAGCAACTATGTCCTTTAGGACTTAGTCAACTCAGCCAGTGGTGGTGCAACCAGTCACTCTTGATGGTGACCATTGAAGTCTCCTACCAAATGTACATTCCGTGCCCTTCAGCATTCCCCTCCAAGTGATGTTCAACAGAAAGGAACTGATTTATTGTCTGAGTGGGCAACATGGTGGGTTTTGGTGGTAATTTACAGAGGGTTTCTGTGTCCATGCTTGACATGATGATGAGACCTCACAGGGTCTGCAGTCAATGTTGAGGATTCTGAGAACAATACCCTCCTGACTGTATGCCATTGAGCCAGCACTTCTGGTGAGACAGGACATACCAAGGGGTGCTGATTGTAGCGACCAAGACATTGTCTGTAAGGTATAATTTTTTTATGTCAGCATTTTGCTCAATTAATCTGTGGAACAGCTCTCCCAATTTAAGCACAAGCCGCAGATGTCAGGTAGGAGGAATTTGGAGGGTTGACAGGGCTGTGGTTTGTGTTGCTGTCTTTTGTAGTGCCTCAGTCAGTGCCAGGCAGTCCATCTGGTTTCATTTCTAGCTGTTGTGGTTAGATACAATTGGTGGCTTGTGTAAAGACTGTGTCTTTTTTATTTTTCTGAATTTTTGATCATGCCCTGAATTGGGAGAAGGTCTGTTTTAAGAACAAAGGATGGTTGAAGGATTACTGCATTTTTTGAAAGCAAGTAGCCTGACACTCATTGTGAATGCTGTGTACATAGCTGCGGTTCAAGCACTAGGAGAAGGCTGGTTACAGACAGACTCCAGCCAGGGGGGCTGGGCATCAACAGAGCTTTGGCCAGCAACAAGTGGCTGATTGGTCTGTGAACCAGTTATCTTGAACTGGTTGAGCTTTTACAACAATTGACAATAGCTTCACTGTTGTCTTTAGATTCACATCTGAGCCTTCTGTCTCACTTCATGACCTTGAGTATCTGGATTACCAGTCCAGTGAGATTACCATTATACTATCAGCTCCCCCACTTTTCAGGCATCTCTTTCCATCATAAGCAAGGAAAGGTCATCAACCTGAAACATTAAATCTGTTTCTCTCTCCACAAATACTGCCAGGACCCACTGAGGATTCCTGCATTTTCTGGTTTTAATTCAGATTGTCAGCATCTGCAGTATTTTGCTTGTTATCTATTTCCTTTATTTGGACACTCAACTGTGATCCAAAGAAACCTGGGAAGTAAGCGAAATCAATGTCAGGACTTATATTTATATAGCACCTTTTGTGGCCTCAGGACACACCAAATCTCTTTACAGTCAGTCAATGAAGCCCAATTGAAATGTAGCCACTGCATTGTGTGGGAAATATTTTGCTAACGTGGCTCAAAGTGTAAATGAGAAGGGAGCTGAAAATGTGTTGCTGGAAAAGCGCAGCAGGTCAGGCAGCATCCAGGGAACAGGAGAATCGACGTTTCGGGCACAAGCCCTTCCTCAGGAAGCCCTTCCTGAGGAAGGGCTTGTGCCCGAAACGTCGATTCTCCTGTTCCCTGGATGCTGCCTGACCTGCTGCGCTTTTCCAGCAACACATTTTCAGCTCTGATCTCCAGCATCTGCAGACCTCACTTTCTCCCCTAAATGAGAAGGGAGTTTGCCTTGATGCAGTTAGTTCTCTAACCCAATTGTGGAGCAAAGGCTCAAAGCTCAAGCAGTTTCAGTGTTACTAGCAGCATGAAGCAATCCCCCAACCCCCCTCCAACACAAGACAACAATCTTAATCTACTGGAAGAACCACAATCTTACAAAAGGGAAGCTTGAGAGAGAAGCAAACGGAAAGAACAAACTAAAAAAAGGGTGAAACTAAGAACCATGGAGATCTGAAATAAAAACAGAAGTTGCTGGTGGAACTGAGCAGGGAGGAGACATGTCTCAAACATCCATAACATCCTCCACTGCTCTCACATCTATTCAAACTGCAATGTAAAGCTCAGACTCCAGCCTCCCTTTGCATTGTCTTCCTCCTCTCACAGACATGCCCGTTCCCTCACGTTCGGAGGCTGCTAATCTCTCCACTCACACTCGCACTTCTCCTCCCTTCAGTCTCCGGCTCACCCCCACTTTCACTCACTCACTCCTTTTCCTCAGCTCTCTCTTCCCTCACACTCTCAGCCAGTTTTACATTTCTGCTCACACCGATCTTGAAGGTGCCAACTCTTTCTGATTACAAGTGCGCAGATGATTAATCTTTACCTCCAAGTCCAGGGACTACTTGGCAACAGGATAAAGATGGCACTAGTAACTGGTATTCAGAGATGTCTCACTTTACTGGAGGACTCCAAGTGGCAGTTTTATCCTTTTCCCTTCTTTAAGGGGGTCAAACCGTCTGCTTTTTTTCTAACCCGCACTGAAGCAGTGAGCTTGGTTTAATTTCCAAGCTTTAACCTTTGAACAGACAGCAAGTCGCTCCACCTCACTCTGTACTCCCAGCTGAAATCTATGATCTGAGGACACCTGAAGTCTTAGCTGACCATGCTCAGATAAGTCAAAACGATTGTTGGGCTAACATCAAAATTAAGTAAGGAGTATGTGAGAGGAAGGGAAATGGTGCATCAAATATAGTGGAAGTGACACAACAAGATAGTTTATACTTTCAGATAATGGACGCAGATGATAATTAAAAATACGTGGAACACTGTACTTCCACACCATAGAATATCAATGTTAGCCTCATGACGTTAAAAGGAAAACATCTGGAAATCTAAATAAGAAAATAATGGTCACAAATATTCTCCACTTTCTTCTGAAAACCATTCTCCATTCTCCTTCCTTTCCATTCACACCATCCATCTCACTCCCAATTTCTGTTTACCTACTCTCAGCCACACTCCACCCTTTCCCCTCTCTTTCCCTCTGTACAAGAACTAGTCCTGACCTTCTTCGCGCTCTCCCTCTCTATTAAAAGATCTCTCGCTCAAACCTAGCCAAGCTACTATTTTTCACTCCTTTACCAGTAAGATTCAGATATTTTAACAAAGCACTTGAAGCGCTGCAGCCAGTGTTGGGAGTAGCTTGTGGGAGTACCTTGCCGGAATCTGTTTTCACAGACCAACACAAAATCATTTACAATTAAAGAAAAATCAACCCTATGGATTTGGAGATGCCAGTGTTGGACTGGGGTGTACAAAGTTAAAAATCACACAACACCAGGTCATAGTCCAACAGGTTTAATTGTAAGCACACTACCTTTCAAAGCATCGCTCCTTCATCAGGTGGTAGTGGAGGGCTCAATCCTAACACACAGAATTTATAGCAAAAATTTACAGTGTGATTTAACTGAAATTATACATTGAAAAATTGATCGTCTGTTAAGCCTTTCATCTGTTAGAATACAGTGATAGTTTCACTTCTTTCATCTGTAAATCACAAAACCTTTTTTTAAAAAGTTGCATTCCCAGGTTAGCTGTTAACAATAGTGATAGCTAGACAATATGTTGAAGATGTTAGCATCTTGTGTTCTCTGTCTATACCATGATGTTTAGACTGATTCTAATCTAAAATGTGAGAAAACGGAATTTTACAGAATTCATGCAGTTTTTGAGCTCAGAGTTCTACATGAATTCATGCAGTGTTTGAGCAAAGTACAATGTAACCCTGCAAGTACAAATTCACCCCACAAAATATGTGTGTGCATGTGGGTCTTTGTCTGTGTGTGTGTGTCTGTCTGGGTTGGGAGTTGTGAGTGTGAGAAAGTGTATGTGTGTGTGTAGTGAGTGCAGAGTGTCTTAAGTCTGTGAGGGGGTGCATGTGTAAGTGTGGGAGTGTGTGTGAGAGTATCTGTGTGCACGTCTGTGTGCACGTCTGTGTATATGTGTGTCCGTGTGTATGTGTGTATAGGAGTGCCTGTGTGTATGTGAGAGTGTGTGTGTGTGTGTGTAGGAGTATCTGTGTGTGTGTATAGTGCAATGGTGGTCACCTGTAATGTGGCATGAACCCAAGGTCCCGGTTGAGGCCCTCCCTATGGGTACCGAACTTAGCTATCAGCCTCTGCTCGGCCACTTTTCGCTGCTGCCTGTCCCGAAGTCCGCCTTGGAGGATGGTCACCCGAAGGTCCGAGGCTGAATGTCCTGGACCACTGAAGTGTTCCCCAACTGGGAGGGAACACTCCTGTCTGTTGATTGTTGTACGGTGTCCATTCATCCGTTGTCGTAGCCTTTGCTCGGTTTCCCCAATGTACCATGCCTCCGGGAAGGTCTTCCCCACACCTCCACTACTTGCCTTTAAACAACCGCCAAACCTCAATCAGATCGTTGTTTGTAGCAAGCTGCCCAGCTCTCAGGCCAACTCCATACAACCCTGTCACGGTAGAAGTGTCAGAGTGTTGACATAGATACCACCATTACACGTGGGGACACCTCCCACCTTGTACGTGGCTGGTACTCATGTGACTCAGCCAACGTTGTCTATCTTATACGTTGCAGACAAGGATGCCAGGAGGCATGGAACATTGGGGAAACCGAGCAAAGGCTACGGCAACGGATGAATGGGCACTGCACAACAATCAACAGACAGGAGGGTTCCCTCCCAGTTGGGGAACACTTCAGTGGTCCAGGACATTCAGCCTCGGACCTTCGGGTGACCATCCTCCAAGGTGGACTTCGGGACAGGCAGCAGCGAAAAGTGGCCGAGCAGAGGCTGATAGCTAAGTTCGGTACCCATAGGGAGGGCCTCAACCGGGATCTTGGGTTCATGTAAGACTACAGGTGACCACCATTGCGCTGCACACACACACAGATACTCCTACACACACACCGGCACTCCTATACATACAGACACACATATACACAGACGCGCACACAGACACCCACACACACCTTTACAGACACACCCATTCCCACACTCACACATGCACCCCCTCACAGACTTAAGACACTCTGCACTCACTACACACACACATACACTTTCTCACACTCACAACCCCCACCCCAGACAGACACACACACACAGACAGACAAAGACCCACATGCACACATATATTTTGTGGGGTGAATTTGTACTTGCAGGGTTACATTGTACTTTGCTCAAAAACTGCATGAATCCATGTAGAACTCAGTTATCTCACATTTTAGATTAGAATCAATCTAAACATCATGGCATAGACAGAGAACACAGGGGGCCAACACCTTAAACATATTGAGCTGAAAATGTATTGCTGGAAAAGCGCAGCAGGTCAGGCAGCATCCAAGGAACAGGAGAATCGACGTTTCGGGCATAAGCCTTTCTTCACCTTAAACATATTGTCTAGCTATCACCATTGTTAACAGCTAACCCGAGAATGCAACTTTTTAAAAAAGGTTTTGTGATTTACACATGAAAGAAGTGAAACTATCATTGTATTCTAACAGATGAAAGGCTTAACAGACAATCAATTTTTCAATGTATAATTTCAGTTACACCACACTGTAAATTTTTGCTATATATCTGTGTTAGGATTGAGCCCTCCACGACCACCTGATAAAGGAACGACGCTCCGAAAGCTAGTGTACTTCCAATTAAACCTGTTGGACTATGACCTGGTGTTGTGTGATTTTTAACTTTGTACAACTCTATGGAAACATAGTGCACAAGCTAAATTGGAAAATAAGTGGACTCTGGCTCCCTCTGCTGTTATGCATAGGATATATCAGAAAGCACAAACACCCAAATTAAGGCAGTGATTTATCTTGCAATTTACATTGATGTCTACAGTTAAGTTCAACCCAACCACTCACCTCTCTCAAGATTAGCCTTTTCCTTATGAAGGTAATTGTTAGCTTTGTTTCATATCAGTTTAGCCATCTGTTAATTTAGAGTTAAGAATCACACAACACCAGATTATGGTCCAACAGGTTTATTTGTAAGCACTAGCTTTCAGAACACTGCTCATTCATCAGGTGGAGACAACCTATTGGACTATAACCTGGTGTTGTGTGATTTTTAACTTTGTACACCCCAGTCGAACACTGGCAGCTCCAAATCATCGTTAATTTACAGAATTGAAAGATAACTAAGTTGAAACTTTATTGCTGGAACAGCACAGCAGGTCAGGCAGCATCCAGGGAACAGGAGATTCGACGTTTCGGGCACAGGCCCTTCTTCAGGGCCTGTGCCTTCCTGAAGAAGGGCCTGTGCCCGAAACGTCGAATCTCCTGTTCCCTGGATGCTGCCTGACCTGCTGTGCTGTTCCAGCAATAAAGTTTCAACTTTGATCTCCAGCATCTGCAGACCTCACTTTCTCCTGAAAGATAACTAAATCAAATTCTTTAAAGTATCGTAGATGACAGCACAGAGCATGTGTATTTATTCTACACTCAGCTCGTTCTGTTGATAAGTCAACAGTTAATTTATACCATGGCCCTTCCCCTGGACTTTTGCAACATCTTGAAATGTTTAAAAATGGCTAACATCCTGGGTCAAAAAATATCTCTGTGACATCCCATGTTGATGTCAGTCACAGCTTCTTATCTTGGGAGAGAATCATTTGTGGGTTAAAGAGCAACACCACAAAGTCAGTGTACAGGCTAATATGTCAGTGCAGCGCTGACAGAATGCTGCACCATCAGAAGAGACATTACACTAAGGCCACATCAATCCTCTCAGGTGGACATCAAAACTGCTACAGTACTTCTCAATGAAGAGTTGGGCAGTTAGTCCCCTTTTCTGGTCAATATATGTCCTTCAATCATCATTAGCATTACAGAGTATATGGTTATTATCACATATCTGCTGTAGGAGCTTTCTACATACAAATGGGTTTTCATGTTAGGACAATGATGACATTTCCAAAGTACTGCATTGGCTGCAAATTACTTTAATGGTTTGAGGTCATGAAAGCCTCTGCCCAAATAAATGTTGCTTGCATAAATGTATGAATCCCTAAGGCTTTCCTGCTGATTCAGTGGTAGTCCCACTGCAGACTCTCAGGGAGCTGCTACTGCCAGCAGTGGGCTGGTACTGATAACAAGGGACATGGAACACTCAGTGGCTCATGTAGGAGTGAATAGCAAGCTCACAAGACAAGCAGGAGGAAAGTGAGCACAGGATGCAAGTTTCTCATCAGGATCTGAGAGCGGGGCCTTCTTTATTATTTATTCATTTTTGTGGGATGTGGGTGTCACTGTATGGGCCTCGAGAAGGTGGCGGTAATTTGCCTTCTTGAACCGCTGCAGGCCACTTGCTGTGGGTTGACCCAGAATGCCATTAGGGAGGGAATTCCAGGATTTTGACCCAGTGACAGTGAAGGAACAGTGATACATTTCCAAGTGAGGATGGTGTGTGGCTTGGAGGGGAACATAAAGGTGGTGGTGTTCCCATATATCTGCTGCCCTTGTCCTAGATGGAGTGGCCGTGGATTTGGAAGGTGCTGTCTGAGGACCTTTGGTGAATTTCTGCAGTGCATCTTCTAGATAGTAAACACTGCTGCTGAGCATTGGTGGTGGAGGGAGTGGATGCTTGTGGATGCAGTGCCAATCAATTGGGCTGCTTTGTCTGGGATGGTGTCAAGGTTCTGGAGTGTTGTTGGGGCTGCACTCATCCAGGCAAGTGGGGAGTATTCCGTCACACTGCTGGCTTGTGCCTAGTAGATGGTGGACAGGCTTTGGGGAGTCAGTTGATGAGTTACTCGCTGGATTATTCCAAGCCTCTGACCTGTAGTTATGTTGTGTGTCCAGTTGAGTTTCCTGTTTAATGATAAGCCCCAGGATGTTGATGGTGGGGGGATTCAGTGATGGTAACACCATTGAATGTCAAGAGACTGTGGTTAGATTGTCTCTTGTTGATCATGGTCATAGCCTGGCATTTGTGTGGCATGAATATTACTTGCTACTTGTTAGCCCAAGCCTGGATACTGTCCAGATCTTGTTGCCTTTGGACACGAGCTGCTTCAGTGTTGGAGGAATGGCAAATGGTGCTGAACATTGTGTAATCATCAGCAAACATCTCCAGTTTGACCCTATGAGGAGGGAAGGTCAATATGAAGCAGCTGAAGATGGTTGGGCCGAGGACACTACCCTGAGGAACTCCTGCAGCCATATCCTGGAGCTGAGATGATTGACCTCCAACAACCACAACAATCTTCCTATGTGTCAGGGATGACTCTAACCAGGAGAGTTTGCCCCCAATACCCATTGATTCCAGTTTTGCTAGGGCTCCTCGATGCCATACTCAGTCGAATGCAGCCTTGATGTCAAGGGCTGTCACTCTCGCCTCACCCCTGGAATTCAGCTCTTTTGTCCATGTTTGAACCAAAGCTGTAATGAGGTCCGGAGCTGAGTGGCCCTGGCAGAACCCAAACTGAACGTCACTGAGCAAGTTATTGCTGAGCAGGTGCTGCTTGATAGCCCTGTTGATGATACCTTCCATCACTTTACTGATGACCAATAGCAGACTGATGGGGTGGTAATGAGTCGGTTGGATTTGTCCTGCTTTTTATGTGCAGGACATACCTTGCCAATTTTCCACATGGTCAGATAGATACCATTGTTGTAACTGTACTGCAACAGCATGGTTTGGGGAGTGGCAAGTTCTGGAGCACACATCTTCAGTACTATTACTGGAATGTTGTCAGGGCCTATAGCCTTTGTGGTATCAGGTGCCTCCAACCGTTTCTTGATATCATGTGGAGTGAACTGAATTGGCTGAAGGCTGGTATCCATAATGCTGGGGACCACTGGAGGAGGCAGTGATGGGTCATTCACTCAGCACTTCTGGCTTAAGATTGCTGCAAAAGCTTCAGCCTTATCTTTTGAACTGATGAGCTGGGCTCCTCCATCATTGACGAAGGGGATTTTGTGGAGCCTCCTCCCCCAGTGAGTTGTTTAATTGTCCACCACCATTCACAACTGGATATGGAAGGACTGCAGAGCTTCGATCTGAACGGTTGGTTGTGGGATTGCTTAACTCTGTCTAGCACTTGCAGCTTATGCTGTTTGGCTTATCCTGTTTGGTGGCTTCACCAGGTTAAATCTCATTTTTAGGTATGCCTGTTGCTGCTCCCAGCCTACCCTCCTACACTCTCCATTGAATCAAGATTGATGGTAATGGTTGAGTGGGGGAATATGCCGGGCCATGAGGTTACAGATTGTGCTGGAGTACAATTCTACTGCTGCTGGTGGCCCACAGCACCTCATGGATGCCCAGTCTTGAGTTGCTAGATCTGCTCAAAGTCTGCCACACAACACGATGGAGGGTATTCTCAATGTGAAGGCAGGACTATGTATCTACAAAGACTGTGTGGTGGTTGCTGTCACCAATACTGTCATAGACAGATGCATCTGCAGCTGGCAAATTGGTATGGACGAGGTCATTCTTTCCTCTTGTTGGTTCCCTCACCACCTGCCGCAGACCCAGTCTAGCAGCTATGTCCTTTAGCCCCCATTCAGCTTGATCAGTAGCGTTGCTGCCCGAGTCACTCTTGGTGGTGGACACTGAAATCCCTCACCCAGAGTTTATCTCATGCCCTTACCATCCTCAGTACTTCCTCCAAGTATTGTTCAACTTGAAGGAGTACTGATTCTCAGCTGAGGGAGGGACAGTATATAGTAATCAGCAGGTTTCCTTGCCCATGTTTAACCTGAAGCCCTGAGACTTCATGGGGTCTGGCATCGATTTTGAGGACTACCAGGGCAACTCCCTCCTAACCATATACCACTGTGCCACCACTCCTCCTGGGTCAGTCCTGCCAATGGGACAGGACATATCCAAGGATGGTGATGGTGATGTCTGGGACACAGTTATATTCATGGAATCGTACCTTACAGACAATGTCAGTCTGTTGCGTGACTAGTCTGTGAGACAGCTCTCCCAATTACAGCACTAGCCCCCCAGATGTTAGTAAGGAGGACTTTGCAGGGTTGACAGGACAGCTTCTGCCCTACTGATCTGTCCAGTTTCATTTCTTTGAGACTTTGTAGCCGTCGGTACAATTGAGTGGCTTGCTAGGCCATTTCAGATGGCAATTGAGAGTCAACCACAATGCTGTGAGTCTGGAGTCACATGTAAGCCAGACCAGATGAGGATGGCAGATTTCCTTTCCCAAAGGGCATTAGTGAACCAGATGGGTTTTTTCGACAATCAATGAGGGTTTCATGGTCATTGGTAGATTCTTACATCCAGATTTTATTGAATTCAAATTCCACCATCTGCTGTGACAGGATTTGAACCTGGGTCCCCAGAATATTATCTGATCTCTAGATTAATAGTCTAATGATAATATCACTAAGCCATCGCCTTCCCTAAGTAAGATCATACTTATCATGCCATAGATATCGGCCATGAGCAACATCAAAGGATAGCTACAAGTCACATTTGATGAGCCATCAACAAATACTTGACCTGAAGACATTAGAAAAAATGGAGGTGAGTGGTTAGATTTGCCTGGGGGAGTGCAGCTACAGTACTCAAGCAGCTATGCACCACCCAGGACAAAACAGCCCACATGATCAGTATCCTCATCCAACAACGCTAAACATTTACTCCCTGCATCATCGATGCACAGTGGCTGCAGCATGTACCACATGACAAAATGCAGTGTGGCAATTCACCAAGTTTCCTTTTGACAGCGCCTTCCAAACTTGAGGCTATATAGCTGTTCCTTCACTGTGGCTTGGTCAAAGTTCCGGAACTGCCTTCCCAACAGCCGCGTGTGTACCCGACAACAAATGGGCTGCTGTGGATAAGGAAGCCTGTGCCATCTTCTCCAGGCTATTTGAGATCAGCAACAGAAATTCTGCATCCATTAAAATAATAAACAAAAGTAATAACTACTACACTTGCCTCTTTTCCAAAGAAACTAAAGTTCCCCATAAATATTGGTCTAAATGTGGTACTGAGAAAGTTCCGTTATATCGAGAATTTGAAAATTGCCATTAAAGTGTAAAAGCCCTGACCTGCCAAATGTTTCCAATATTTTTGTGTTTTTATCTCAAATTCCTCTTATTCTCAGCCAATCCCTTGATGCAAAATTGAAGTGTTTAAAAAATTGATTTCCTAATAAACCTTACTTTTAAAAGCATTCCTATAAATAAAAGTCATGTTACTGACAAATACATTTTACGGCTATTATGTTACAATCTTTATTTGTGGTATTATAAAATTTGAGTTATTTAGGTTTGAATCCTTTTTTTATGCAATTTGATCACTTCAGTTTAGGTTATTTTGAGCAAACTGATGAAAGTTTTCTCACTGATAACAGTTTGACAAATTTTAAGTTTGAAAAGGAGAAATGAAAACCTAACTTGACAATTTAAATAGAATAGACCCTTATCTGTGATACACAACAGGAAATAAGTGTAAAACAAACCCCAAACTGACATATAATTAGTTGCTCCCTTAGAGTCAGTATAATCCAGCGCATGAAACGAGCCATCGGCTGAATTCCACTTGTTCTCTTACTGAGGACTGTTATCTGGAGGAATGTAGGGGATACTCATGTCAATAATCTCTTCTTCCCAACATGGGACATGTGAAGAAGAAATGTATTTCTCACATGGACTCCACTGCAATGTTACCTAGTCATAGAAGCAAGAATAGGTCACTCAGCTCCTTGAACCTATGCTCCTCATCCAATCAAGCAATCACTGTTAAAGTGAAAAACACTGTAGGTTAATTAACTTTGTATGAGATGAACCTTAGAGAGGGTAATATCTCCTAAACATGAACTTTCTCACGTTCTTATGATGATTGATCTGCTGTGCACTTTCAGGATTAAATCAGACTCAATTTTTCTTTTATCTGCGTTTATTGGATTAACTTTGTGTCTTAAAAGTCCCTGGGATTTAGTAACTAATCCCCAGGAATCTATAACAATTAGTGCCATCAAAACACCCCAGAGAGGTCTTGGAGCCCAAAGAGATTTAGAGACAGGTAGATGATGGGCACTGATAAGAGATGGGTGAAACATTTATAACTCGCCACTTATAGTACCATCTTAGGCACGAAGGTATCTAGGTACAAATTCTTCAGTTACAAGATTAGTTACAGTGTGACAATGTGACCAACACATGGCCATCTGAGGTACAATCCTTAAGTTACAGAATAGAAAAATGAAGAAAAGATTTCATGAAAGCTATACACAGTATAACCACAGATCAGAAAACAAAATTACAACAAACCTCCACAATAGCCAATATTATTGTGAATTCCGTAGACTAGTAGTGCCTTTTGCAAGAAAGTCTGCATCACTGAAGGTCAGTAACTTACTTGATCATGATTTATCTCAAGTGGTTTTCTTTAATGCTGAGAAATGCAAAATCAAATATAAGGAAATCAAGAGAGGGTTCCTAGCCCTATTGAGTAATCCTGATTTTCTACCTCACACCAGTTAGATACTCTGATCAACCAAGTAATCCTCAGTCAGAGGCATTCAGCAGACTGATCACACAAATAGATCTCCGCACACAGCAGCAGGTAAGTCAGCAGCATGTGTTGAATATTGTCAAGCAGTTTAAACATTTACATCAATGACTCTGTCTGCGTTTATTGATTTCAATTTACATTAAGACCAGTGACTTCAGTGTTCTGATGGAAAGACTATTCCTAAACATGAACTTTCTCATGTTCTTATGATGATTAATCTGCTGTGCACTTTCAGGATTAAATCAGACTCAAATTTTCTTTTATCTGCATCTATTGGATTAATGTTCTGTCTTAAAAATCCTTGGGGTTTAGTAACTAATCCCCAGGATTTTCTTGAGGTTTTAAAAGGTATCACAATCTGCAATAGTTCTTTCTGTGCAATTAATCGTAGATGTCCTGATCTCACCCAAAAAGGATACTAGTTGTAAAAATATCACATGAGCTGTCGCATTCAGAAGCATGGACATAGAGTCAGTCATCCTCAGAGTCAACAGCAGAGGGCCCCACAATACAGTTCAGCAAAGCTCACATTGAAAGTGCAGGTATGAAATTTCTTCAGAAGGGATTGGGGAAAGCATTCAATGTTTTCAAGAAGGAGTTAGATATAGTTCTTAGGATTAAAGGGATCAAAGCATATGGAGTGAAAGCAGGAACATGAGTTAAGAGATCAACCGTGATCATATTGAAAGATGGAGCAGGGTCAAAGGGCAAAATGGCCTTACCTCTGTTCCTAGTTTCTATGTTTCTCTGAAAAGGTGCAAATGCAGTGTGCATAGAGAGAACCAATGCAGATACAGCGAGGACCAGTACAGCACAGGCAAGCAATAATGCAAGACTCTATTGTTGCAATGGACCAGCATTGACCACCAAAATGCAGCAGGTTGCATTGGTCAGTGCACTGGGATCCCACAGAACAGGATACAGTCTTTCCAAGTACAACACTCTATTGGTTAAGTCACCTTCAGCTGAACTGAGAGAGGGTCAACAGGGAACGCTCAGCCCTGTCACAGGAAGATGCGGAAACTGGAGAAGGACTTGGGGAAGTGGAGAGAGCGCCTTTTCTGGTCTTTACTGTCCATGTCCCAGCAGCCAGGTACAGAGCTGCACAGTAACAGCCTGACGACTAGTATGCCCACATACCCAAAGGGGAATTGAAAAGAGGAGAGACCTTAGTACAAATGCATTTGTTTTTATCATTCTGGTTACATCAGAGTGCGGCTTGTAGGTTCGTACATTGCAACCTAAGAATGCGCTGTGTGTGGCGACATTGAACATGTTTCATTGTACTCCTGTACTTGAGTACACCTGACAATAAAGCTTAAATCAAAATCAAACAATGTACATTAGATGTAGGCATAATTCAAACCCACTGACAGGTTAATCAATGCTTTGTGTCAAATATTAGATGGTCTTCATTGGATAATAAAATGCCATCAGTCTTTATGACAACTTTAGCACAATATGTTTAACTAATGCAAAATAAAAGTCTTCCTCACACACCTATGGTCATGGAGATCACATGTTATATTATCTAAAGGAGAGCTGGACAATTTTATATCCAGTCTGGCCTCCTCATCAACATCGGTGTCTAGTAGTGACTCCCAGCGCTAATAAAAAACAGACAGCCTCAAAGTAACCCGAATGCCCATTGTGAGTTGTGTACCCCATTGTCCAAATCTACCAAAGCAAGATAAAGGCAGCAGACTCGGCTTTGCACATGGCCTGCTTCTTCCCACCTTTGTGCTGCTCTTCTCATAATATCCACATCAGGTGGTATTAAGGCAAACAGCTAATAACATGGCCAAGGAGGTGCTTTTACAGACCTTTCAGAAGAGTGTGGAGTGGTAGAAAGGTGAAGAGATATATAGGCCAAATGCCCATATGTGCTGGCAAATGGAACTAGATTAGTTTAGAGCATCTGGTCAACATGGACGAGTTGGACCAAAGGGTCTATTTCCACAGTGTCTGGCTCTCCAATTCCAAAAAGAAGGTACGGGTGAGGATTTCAGCAGCAGATGAGCTGAAATACGTAATATGACTCAGAGTAAGACATGTTCACAAAGAGATTGCAACTTGTCAATCAATTCTGAACTTGCTTGTCAGTGAATCATCATGAACTTCTGGTAACTGAATCCACTTTCCTGACAGCAGTGTCTGGTATCAAGCTCCAAGCAGTGACTGGTATCAAGCTCCATTTACTAAGCCACATTTAAAACAATTTTTACTTTCCTCCGTTTCTCAGTTAGTGCAGTCTGACAGTCTAACGCATTATACAACGTGTAGTTTGTTCGAGCTGTAGCTGGCCTCTCTCATGTTGCCTTTCCTATAGTGTACTTACAGTGCTTAAAGCTGTTTAAATAAAAACCACGAATACTTCCCACCCACTTACAAATTTTTCATGGTCTGAGAACAATAATGAACATGGCCAATCTCTCTTACGCACACACTCTCTGTGGATACAAAAGGATAAAGAAATTCCCAGTTGAAGTGGAAGTTCTCAGATAATTCAATTCTTAAAACAGCTGGATGGAGGGAAGGGATGTGCTCATTTGAATGAAACAATTTGCGAGAATGGATGGATCTTTCTGGTGTTGTGATGTTCCATCTTTGATACTCTCAGCGTATTTTTTTAAGAACTTAGCCTTTGTATGGGCAAGGTACAATCCACTGTGGAGGAGTAATTAGTTTAGCTAAGTCTCCACACCACTTCGGTGGCTGTTGACATGAAGCCATGGAACATCTTCCTGCCTCTCTGCCCAGCCTTCCTCCTACAAGATACACCTTTTGGTCATCTAAGCTTCTAACTCCTTATGGGGCTCAAAGTCACAATCTGCTTTACAATACTCTTACAACAATAACTTGCTTTGGATGCAAAATATAATGTAATTGTTGCAGTACTGTGAGGGAATTTAAGAAGACGGCTCTGCTCTCAGACTGGAATCAGGTCTGCCGAGTGTCATTTCACTGTCTGTTTTTTTAAAAAAATGATAGTGATTGCATTGTTTCAGTCTTAGTTTGGTTCAGGAGCAGTCAATTGTGTTTCCAAATGTCCTATATTTATTCCTTTGGGCTCCTGCACCAACTGGAGAAAGACTAATAGTGACCCCAAACAGTCCAAAATATAACCCAGCAAGCAGCTACAATGTCTCTTCTTGGCTAAACATGATGGAGAAACTGGCCTAAAGAACCTATGTCATTGAGAATTCCCAAATATTCCCAAATAGGCCAGGCCATTTACAGCAAAACATAATGTCCACTTCCTAACCCATCTCCAATGACTCAGTAAAACCACCTCACTGGAGCTGGGAAAGGAGTCGTGAAGGAGAGAGGCAACACAATTGGGTGATCTAATTTCAGTTCAAATAAATAACAGCAGCTGTCAGTCAAGCCTGATTCAGTGATCTACACTGAAGCTGATCTCAATGACAACGGAAACGGAGACAAAGGATTCTGACTCACTGCCGCTGACAAAAGATTTCCACAAAAACAAAGTTCTATGATTCTTCTCTTGCATATAATCTCTGTTCCACTTTCAGACAATCATTTGTGCACAACAGGGTTGTGTGGTCCCCTCAGAAAGATGGTTATGGCTTTAAAACACTTCTCTGGGTGCTTCAAAGACTAACCACACAATTGGTACATTGACTTAGAGCACTGAATCCTATTAACATTCACCTGTCCATCTCAAATCAAAGGTTTGCTGTCCAGCCCAGAACAATTTAGCCCCATTATATATGTTGTGAGCACACAGCCAAATAATTAGTGTCAAAATCCGACTGCAAGACCAAATTTTAAGTCTGAATAAGCAACTTGAAATCACTCCTGCACAGTTTTTGACAGACAGGCCCATTTTTCAATCAGTCATGGGTGTGTGAGGAAGGCTGGCAAGTCAGCTGAGCAGTCATGGAAGAGAATTACAAGATGTTGATGTCTGTGCTGCAGATAAATCAAAGTTAATTAGTGTGAATCCGGCTGTCAGTGTGGGGCCCCATCAGCAGCCTTCCCAACCTAGCAGTCACTACCCAAGGTGTGAAGCCAGATTCCTATATGAAAATGGGATCCATAAGAAAAAAGGTTGCGAAAAGGGAGAAGCAGCATCCGATCCAACAAAATACATCCACGGGGATTGGGAAGTTCTACAATCCAATCAAGTGAAAGGGAAAAAAGGCACATGGGAGAATTTCACACCAGACTTTCAATCAAAGCAAATACCTGATTAACTCACTCAATTCCAGGAGACATTTTATCAAAATTGTGTCCCTTTAAGGTACAAAAGTCTTGTCTCACAACACTATGTCGTGCCACAGGCATCAACACCGCCTGGCCACTCTACACAATATATCTGAGGCCAATGTTGTTTCGTACGCTGGGGCAAAACACAACCATAACCCTGTACAGGCTGGTCTGGTATAACACAAATCTGCATTCCTCTGCAACCTCATACTATAGAAAACCATGCTGTAGAAGATCGCTAATACTCAGTCAGTACAAAGTTTGTGTTATCCAAACAGTGTCCGCAATTCATCAACTGTGTTATAGCCAATTCATGTTGACGAAATGTGTGTTTTGCCAGAACAACCTGTACAATAAAGTGAATAAACACAGGATTTTGTACATTCCAGGTCTGTCTACTTAGCTTACACAGTCTGTGAAATATCAGAATTACTGAGTCCCCTCTTCCCATCTCCTAGTACCACCATCTCCGACTCCACCACCTCCCAAACTCACACCCCAAACAAAACTAGAGTTATGTGCATCCAGTTTTTCAGACATTCAGCTCTCCCCAGGCTGTCTTTCACTTGTTGCAGAGGAAGGAATGACCACTATTTTCTATTATAACTCCAGAATTAAGACCACTCTCTAAAATACTTGACAGACCATTGAAAATTAGAAGTGGTGTAAGATAGGTAGTGAATTATGTGAAGATTTGCAAGGGAGTGAAGATGTGGAAGTTAGGATTCTGACGTAGATTTAGATCCTACCCAGATTGAAGGTGTGAAGATCTCCTCATTGCCCAAGGTGACAAAAGCATAAGTTAGTCTTTCAGTGGGAGATAGATGCTGACAGGTGTTGGTGTGGTGATCCAAGGGATAAGGGGTTGGAAGTGCAGCTTATAGCAAGGGTGGAGAACTTTCAGATGTCATCGTTCTTCCCAGTGTAAAGATGGCAGAATGGACAGATAACCCAGGACCGAATATAGAACAAACTATTCAACAACACAGGGGCAATGATGGGATCCAGAGACATGTTGGAGAGACCCAGCTGGGGACCATCACTGTACCAATAGAAGCTAACAGTCATCCGCAAAAAAAAGCTGTCATCTAACAAAGGACTCCTGAGGAGACTGGGCAGGATTAGGAAGAAGGAAGAATCACTAAAAATACTGACTACAACTGGATAGAGTGAGTCATTCGCTGGACTTTTATGAAAATGCACTGAGCAGGATGATACAATTGAGAAGCTACAAAGAAGTCACTTAGAATGGGGAGGAATAACCTACAAAAGTCACAGAATGTCATCCATGATCCATGGTTCACAGCAGCTTGCTTTAATTTTAGCATTTTCTTTATTCATTCAGGGAATTGGGGTGTGGGGGGGAAGGTGGCTCAGTGGTTAGCACTGCTGCCTCACAGGGACCTAGCCTTCGATTCCAGCCTCAGGAGTTTGCACATTCGCCCTGTATCTGTGTGGGTTTCCTCGGGGTGCTCTGGTTTCCTCCCACAGTCCAAAGATGTACAGGTTAGGTGGATTTTCCATGTTAAATTGCCCATAGTGTCCAGGTACATGCAGTTTAGGTGGACTGACCATGGGAAATGTAGGGTTATAGGGATAGGGTAGGGAGTGAGTCTGGGTCAGGATGCTCAGGATGTGGGCGGCACGGTGGCACAGTGGTTAGCACTGCTGCCTCACAGCACCAGAGACCCGGGTTCAATTCCCGCCTCAGGCAACTGTAAGTGTGGAGTTTGCACATTCCCCCCGTGTCTGCGTGGGTTTCCTCCGGGTGCTCCGGTTTCCTCCCACAGTCCAAAGATGTGCAGGTCAGGTGAATTGACCATGCTAAATTGCCCGCAGTGTTAGGTTAGGGGTAAATGTAGGGGTATGGATGGGTTGCGCTTCGGCAGGTCGGTGTGGACTTGTTGGGCCGAAGGGCCTGTTTCCACACTGCAATGTAATCTTTGGAGGGTCGCTGTTGACTGGATGGGCCGACTGGTCTGCTTCCACATATTAGGGATTCTATAATCAGCTGGGTTTCCAGAAAAATCATCTAGTGATAATACCAACAGGCTATCACCTCCCTCAACTGAAATTCAGAGAAACTGTCGAAGAGGAACTGTTGCATGAGCAACAGAAATGAAAGACAATGGGAGAAAGAAAGGATGAACTTGCACAGCTACATAGGTAGAAGGAAGGAGGGGATACGTATAATCAAAATTTAATAAGACTAAGAAATGGCAAGCAGGACCAAAAAGTAGTAAACCTCCAGATTACTCTCCAATCCCATGTGCAAATGAGAATAGAAACAGAAGAATAGAGCTGATAAAAGCCTGGTGAGAAAAATGGGGCAAGGGTATTCCCATTCTTGGGACGATGGGGTCAGTTCTGGGGGAGATGGGACCTGTACAGACCAGATTGTACGGAGAGAAACCAGAATCAACTTATGTTCATTCAGGGCAATTTGCTTGTGCCATTAAGAAAGGTTTAAACCTAACTTGATAGGAGTGTGGGAACCAGGAGCGATTATGAGAGAGAAATAGATATGAAGGTGCAGAAAATATTGGGGGAGATGGCCAGCACTAGTGTAGAAAGTAACGTAGTAGGTGGATTCTATATAAAGAGAAAAGCAATGAAGTCTAAATTGGGATAAAAGTGAAAGTATGTGAATGTGCAGAATGTGCTAAAGAACACTGGTGAGTTGCAGAGGCAGATAGTTTCATGGAAATAGATGTGGTGGCAATAACAGAGGTTTAGTGCAAAGGAAAACAGGACTGAGTATTAAATATTGCTGGATACAGATGTTCAGGAAAGAAAGGACGAGGGTTATCAGTATTGATTCAGGAGAACATTGCAGCACTGGAGACAAAGTACGCCCCAGAGAGCTCAGTGACAAACTCTATTTGGCTCGAGCAAAAAAACAAGGTGCAATTACCTTCCACTGTATATTCCAAAGGCCACTTAGTTGATAGGCTACCAGCTGGAGGGAAGTCTGGAATGGTACCAGGAGTTAGTGAGGATGGAATATTCCATGGTGAATGCTGTGCAATATCTACAGATATCACATTAAACACCAGAACCACAGTAAAATGTAAATCACCATGTTGGGCCAATCCTAGCCTGTGCCCAACCAAGACACCACACGATGTCAATAACCTGCGCCTATGGAAAGGAGAATCCAAACATACTTTCAAATCTGGACAGTCATTCAGCAAATGAAATATCCGGCAGATTTGCAAAATTAATTATTTTCAATTAGTTGACCAAACCTGGGAGAATAGTTCCTTAAATGAGGTGGTACCAGAACAGGTACTAAGAGCCAAAGAATGGTTACCCAGTAAAAATTAGAATTTTTTTGAAGAGAAGAAAATAGGACATTATCAGACAGAATAATAAAAGTGACCTCTGTATTACCCCAATTCCTGCTATGAGAGGATGTCATGGTTGAACACTTGACTTGGGTGTGAGAACACAAAATGCCAAACCGTTCATTTATCTGCAATAAAGTCCCTCTATATGTGAGTGAAAGGGAACCACAGAGTTGTTACAGCACAGAAGGTGGCCATTTGGCCCATCACGTCTCACCGACTTTTCGATTGCGTATTTCACTTAGTGCCACTCTCCCGTCTTCTCAGAATGAGGTGAAGGAGGAAAAAGCACACACACACACACACACACACACACACGACAGGTTTGTTCTGGGAAATGTGTAGAAACTGCAAGATGTGAATGCAGACCATAAAATGCAGTTAATAAACCCTGCGCAAATTAAGACCAGAATATACAACCAGTGAACAGAAGCAGTGATATTTTAAGAATAACTATCCCATTTAGGGAGTACAGCAAGGATTCACTTCACACTCCAAATACCAGCCAATCATAGAAAGACCAACTCACAAATAAAGCTCAAATAGAGAGAACATGACAAGATGCAGGAACTGGCTGGGAGCAAAAATGAGCCAGTTATTGTCTTGTCCTTCTATCTCAAGGATGTGAGTTTAAATTCACCCCAGACTGACTTGATCAGAGCATCTCTCCCTGTACTGGCTGTGATTATAGATTGGAATTAGCTCATATTGCAGGCAGCAGGCCTCCATCTGCTTTCAGTTTCATTCAGAGCTCAGCATCCCAAGACCCACCTTCAATACATTTCTCACTAACAGATGAGCCAAAGCTACAGGTGAAAGTCCCATGAGAAAAAAACTAATCAAATTTGGGACGAGACAGTCTTGGACCACCAGGAATGAGACTGCATGCAACACTGCGACACACAGAGAGCAGGGTGTTGGGGGAAGGAAGACAAGGAGAAAGGTTTACTTTTTAAAGGAAAGCACAAATAATAGTTGGTTTCGGTTTAGCAGAACCACTCCCACGACACTGAGACAAAGAAATAATTACTAGCCAGGCAACGGTAAGGCGGTGTGACTCCATTGAACTAACCAGACAGAGACATGCAGCAAAATACTGGAATGAGCGGTCAGGGATACTGCTGCACAGCAGATGTGTTGCAAGGCAAGCATTGGCCGCTGGCAACAAAAGCAACATTTCCAACAACAGAGTCTGTAAACACGAGAGAAGGAAAGGACAAGTTTACACTTTTCTCAAACACTCTCACAGTCACATTGCAAATTGCTTCAGATTTTGAGGGCTTCAATTTAAAATTATTTATTATTGTAGGCAAACATGGCAGACATGCCTTCACACAGCAAGATCCCACAAACAACAGTGCGACAGTGAAACATAAAAAGAGTAGACTGTACGCCTCGTGGTTGACCTTTTAATTTTAACATCCTGTCCATTCCCCAAACTCCCAAACCAAAGTCTAATTCAGCTTTAAATACATTAAACATCAGAACATTCACCATCCTCTGCAGTGGAGAATTCCAAAAAAAAAATCACATCCTTCTGAGAAAAGGAATTACAAATTTCTGAGACTGAGCCCCATGGTCTCAGTTTCCCAATCAAGTGACACATTCAGCTCCATTCAGATCCTGCAGGTTTCAATTAGATCGCTTCTTATTCTTCTGAAACTGCGGAGAGAGTATAGTCCCAATTTACACACCCTCTCACCCCAAGAATACATCTACTCAATAATTACTTAACAGAATTTGGTTTTGTAGTTCTGGCTCATAGGAACGTTCTTAGTCTTTCTTATTTAAATCATGAAATAGAAAGAATATTTTGATAGTTATTTATTGTAGGTGGCCAGGAAAGCAGGAGAAGCTCCCGTTCTTTGTCAGCCTATAGAATGTGGGTATTTTTAGTATCAGGATGGTCCAGCTTGTCTGCTCTGTCCGTTCCTTTTCTTCTTTTTCCCTCTTTCCTTTCTCACGTGTATCTTTGTCTCTTCTGTCACTTACCTCTTCTGCCAGCAGCCCCAAGCAGAGTGGGGATGGCAGCCAGCGGGTCAGAGTGGAGACGACCAGTGAGCCCGAAGCAAAGTTGGCTACTGGTTGGGAACCCATGGAGCCTGGTCAGAAACCCATGGAGCCTGGTCAGACCACATGGAAGCCCTTATAGAAATGCATTGTTAGCTGTTTTTTTTTTCCCAAGCTATACTATATATACCTGTAATGTTGTGTAACTTACTATTAGGTTAGATTATTTACAGTGTGGAAACAGGCCCTCTGGCCCAACAAGTCCACAGCAACCCTCCGAAGAGCAACCCACCCAGACCCATTTCCCTGCATTTACCCCTTCACCTAACACTACGGGCAATTTATCATGGCCAATTCACCTAACCTGCACATTTTTGGACTGTGGGAGGAAACCAGAGCACCCGGAGGAAACCCACACAGACACGGGGAGAATGTGCAACTCCACACAGTCAGTTGCCCGAGGCGGGAATTGAACCCGGGTCTCTGGCACTGTGCCACCATGCCTCCCGTATACATTGAAAAAGATCTGGATTGTTTGTGAAGTCTCTCATCTTTTAGAATGGACATGTTGGTTTCAGTTCTTTCATACGTAAATCCCAAAACATTTAAAAGTTACATTCTCAAGTGAACTTTAACAATTGGTTTCATGTCACCCCCAGATAATGCATTTAAGGTGTAAGCTGCCCTGTATGAGACTGTCTGTGTCACAATGGTCAGACTGATTCTAATTTTAAAAATGCATTTACAGAATCTTACTTGGATTTATGCAGTTTTTGAGCAATGTAAAATGTAATTCTGCAAGTACAAATTCACCCCAGAAACTTATATGTGTATGTGTGCATGTGGGTGTGAGAGAGGGTAGGGGGCAGGGGTAATGAGTGTGTATGAGAGAGTCATGTATGTGTGTGAGTGAGAGTGTAAAGGGGTATAGGTCTGTGAGAGGGTGCATGTGAGAGTGTGGGAGTGTATGAGTATGAGAGAGGGTCTACATGAGTGTATGCTCTGTAGAAGAATGTGTGTGTGTGTAGGAATGTGTGTGTGTGTGTAGGAGTGTGTGTGTGTGTGTGTGTGTGTGTATAGTGCAATGAGGTCACCTGTTGAGTGACATGAACCCAAGGTCCCAGTTGAGGCCATCCGCATGGGTACCAAACTTGGCTATCAGCATCTGCTCGCCACTTTGCGTTGTTGCCTGTTCCAAAGTCCATCTTGGAGGACGGTCTCCCAAAGGTCCAAGGTCGAATGTCCCAGACCGCTGAAGTGTTCTTGACTGGGAGGGAACACTCCTGTCTGTTGATTGTTGTGCGGTGCCCATTCATCTGTTGCCACAGCCTCTGCTTGGTCTCGCCAATGTACCTTGCCTCAGGGCATCCTTGCCTGCAGCGTATGAGATAGACAACATTGGCTGCGTCACATGAGTACCTGCCACGTACAAGGTGGGAGGTGCCCCTTGCGTAATGGTGGTATCCATGTCGACACTCTGACACATCTTGCAGCAACCACCATGCCAAGGTTGTATAGTCTTGTCCTGAAAGCCGGGCAGTTTGCTGCAGACAATTATCTGTTTGAGGTTTGGTGGTTGTTTAAAGGCGAGAATTGGAAGTGTGGGGAAGGTCTTGGCGAGGTGCTCATCCGCATCGATAACGTGTTGCAGGCTGTGAGGAACATGGCATAGTCTTTTGGCTCCTGGGAAGTACTGGACAATAAAGAGTACACTGTCGGTTGCAGCTCATGTCTGTCTCCTGAGGATGTCATTACAGTTTCTCGCTGTGGCATATCAGATGGGTTGAGCATCTTACCCTGTTCATATGAGGGCATCCTGGGGTACTTCCAGGTGCCTGTCATGTTCCTCATCTGATTAGATCCTGTGTACATGTAGGGCCTCTCATAGACTTAGAGTAATAGAGTCATAGAGACGTACAGCACAGAAACAGATCCTTCAGTCCAACTCGGTCCATGCCGACCAGATATCCCAACGTAATCTAGTCCCACCTGACAGCACCTGGCCCATATCCCTCCGAACCCTTCCTATTCATATACCCATCCAGATGTCTTTTGAATGTTGCAATTATACTAGCCGCCACCACTTCTTCTGGCAGCTCAATCCATAGACATACCACCCTCTGCGTGAAGTAGTAGCCCCTGAGGTGTCTTTTATATCTTTCCCCACTGGCCCTAAATTTATGCCCTCTAGTGCTGGACCGCTCCCAACCCATTCCACCCAAGGGAAAAGACCTTGTCTATTTATCCTAGCCATGTCTCTCATGATTTTATAAACCTCTATAAGGCCTCTGACACAGCAGGAAAAACAGCCCAGGCCTTTTCAACCTCCAGCTCAAATCCTCAAACCCTGGCACCATCCTTTAGACACTCAGAAGGTCTTGAAACATTTTATACTCTTCAAAAGGCTGTAAATAAGCCACTAAATTCCCATCCAACCAGGTCACAGACATTTCTAATCAACCTGTTAAGAGAAGTCATCACACACCTCTGGAGTAGGAGAGTTTAAACCCAGGCCTCCTGGCTCAAAGGTCAGAATGGGATCACTGTTCCTCAAGAGACCCTCAAGCTGAGTCCACACTGTCTTCCCTGCTACACACTTACTGTCACTGTCAACATCTCAAACTGGTTTTGCTCATATTCTCATTCTGCAGCAGGAAAGGTAGAAAAACAGAGAAAAAAAACAGCTACGCCTTTCTGTCTCTGTTGATGGAGCGATGTTGTTCTATTCTCAAATCTTGACATTTGTGCACAAGATACAGAAACTATCGCCGACAGAAAATTCTGACTAGAAAAGCTCAGATTTTCAGTTTTCATTCTCAGTGCCAGAAGGACTTGCATTTATGTAGCACTTGTCACAACCTCTGGACATCTCAAAGCATACAGCAATAGAAGTACTAGATTAGGTTAGGGTATCTAATTAGCATGGATGAGTTGGACCAGAAGATCTGTTTCTGTGCTGTACATCTCTATGACTAACTAGTTCCTGTTGGGTTAGCACTCACAGGTGTTTACCTCATACCTGAACAATCAATCCATGCACCAACTGCCACAAAGTGCTCTGTCACCTCCAATGCAACAATATCAGTCTTGAGAGCCCTGCACAATAAGTGGCTGTTAGTCAGACTTATAGTCACCCTGTGTATTAAACTCAGACCACACTAGCACAAACACACAATGATAACCTTTTGGTTCAAATCAGCAAATTGGGATAGAGCCTCAAAAAAGTAAGGGGAACGTGGGTACTGCCGATTCTGGAGATCAGAGTCAAGATTAGAGTGGTGCTGAAAAAGCACAGCAAGTCAGGCAGCATCTGAGGAGCAGGAGAATCAATGTTTTGAGCACAAGCCCTTCATCAGGAGGGCAAAAGCCCGAAAGGTCGATTCTCCTACTCCTCAGATGCTGTCTGACCTGTTGTGCTTTTCTAGCACAACACTCTCGCCTCAAAAAAGTAAAACTAGCCACTCTCTAAAATAGCACCAAATAACTCCAGCTGGAATCAGACTAGTCTAATTTAGTTTCACTGCTTGCCTTGCCATAGATATAAAGCTTCATATGGCAACAATTCAAAGTAGGGAGTTTTGGTGTCCCAGCCAACATTCCTCAGGTGAACCACCAGGAACTGGTTCCCTCATTGGTGAAGAGTGTGTTGGGCAGTGGGAAGGGTGTTACGTTATTTTGAAATCCTATTTATTTCCTTCCAAAATTAGGCTCGAGCTAAATTTTCATTCACAGCTCGACTCCATGCAGAATAAAAAACTTTAATTGGATTCTTGTGTGCAGTTAGGAAAGATTGTAAATAATGTTTTTTAGACAGTGTCTTCCCACACTGTGCAAGGAGAACAATAAAATACAGGCTGCAGAAGCTCATGGTACTGACAATGGGAAACAAAACTGGAGTGGGGGAGTTTAGAGAAGCAGCTCAGTGGCCTTTACTTGTCCAAACATGGCTAGAACACTCGATCAAGAGAGAAATCTCTTATTCCAGACTTCTCAAGACCAAAAGAAGAAAATAAACAGTAAAGTGGAAGCATTTTTATTTTAAACTTGATGATCACACTGGGCTATATTTCTATTATCTAGGTTCCAGCACTGAAGGAGGAACAGACTAAACTTTCCACCAAGAGCTGTCAATTGCACTGCCCTGGATTTAAAAGGCTGATCTCACCTAAATACAGCTCCAGGAAGCAGTCTGAAGTGATTCTTAGCTCCTGTCTCCTTTTCCAGCTGGATAACTGCTCACCTCCGCATTGAGTTTCATAGATTTTTTAGATTAGATTACTTACAGTGTGGAAACAGGCCCTTCGGCCCAACAAGTCCACACCGACCCTCCGAAGAGCAACCCACCCAGACCCATTCCCCTACATTTACCCCTTCACCTAACACTACAGGCAATTTAGCATGCACCTAACCTGCACATTTTTGGACTGTGGGAGGAAACCGGAGCACCCAGAGGAAACCCATGCAGACACGGGGAGAATGTGCAAACTCCACACTTACAGTTGCCTGAGGCGGGAATTGAACCCGGGTCTCTGGTGCTGTGAGGCAGCAGTGCAAACCACTGTGCCACCTTGCCGCCCACACAGCGGATTAGGAATACGCTGGAGATTGCTCCCATTAGCCAAAGCGAGACAGGTCTTTCAGCTTCATTTAAAGCTTTCAATCTGAGCGGGAGCTCCAACCTACATTTTGTAGAGTGAATAACAGAAACTGACTGCCTCTCTACATCTGCACACTACCCCACCACTGCCTCTCTTACTCGGATTCTCATGGACTAACTCTGTCTGTGATATCCAGTAATGCTATTAGGACCTGTAATCCAATCCTAGAATGACTTTCTGTGGACTATTCCCTGGTCAAAACCCACTTTCATGCAATGTAAATCACATGGGCCTTATATCCAGGTAGAAATGCTAATTAGTTATTATTTCGAACCCCCACCATTCTTTCTATCTTGGAAGTAAATAGTCAGCTTAAAGTATAACCATTTTAAAAACTTGACATTTAGACCGTCTGGGACTTAGAGACTGATAATGCTGCAGTAGTAATTCTTTTCAGGTGCATTTTATCCAGGTAAAACAAACTGCTTTACCCTATAATCTTCAGCAACCGAGCCACCCAAGCTTGTTATCAAACAGAATCCCTAACAGGGCTCCCCTTCACTCCTCCATTTTACCCTAAATTAAAGACACAGTCTCAAAACATTATAAATCTATTGAACCATTATCCAAAGGTATACCTTGCTCCTGCCAGAACTAGCCACAACTAAAACAACAATGATATTTGCTGATCAGAGAACAAACATACTAATTTCAATGTGCATTTTCTGTCATTGTCTCTTCCACATGTTGTGTTGAAGAGATTAAGAGAAAGCTCTATCCAGCAAAGGGAAAAGCATAGGGTAACAAGTAGGCAATCTCCAATGACAATAATTCACCTTTTGTTGCAAAAGGTGAATCAGTTTCAAAACAACTCAGAAAACAATTCGTAAATCAGAATAAAACAGATGTTGTTCTCCAAATCTTAATGCACAGCTTCAAGGAACTTCTGTAATAAAACGAAAAATGGTAGAGAAACTCAGCAGGTCTGGCAGCATCTATGCAGATATAAAACAGAGTTAAAATTTCAAGTCCGATGTGACTCTCTTTCAAAAATTCTTCATCTGTGGGTGAGAAGTGGAAGTTCTTTGAATGAAGTTCCCATTTCCCTTTCACCACCATTCCTCTCATGGACAGGCAGTACTTCCCTGACATCACTCCATTGGAGTACAGTTACTGTAGAACTATTTAAGGTGACAGATACATTTAAGGCATCCAGAGTCTGCACTCTGATGAAGCGATGGATGGACAGAGTAGCACATGCACCGAGGTGTCACCGAAAGAAAGTGTAACTTTTTCCCACCTGGACTCCAATCTTTTACTTAGTTCTCTTCCAACTCCAAAAGGCCTTCAAATTTCCTGTTTGAAGCTCCCCTTTAAATACTGGAGTTGAGATTGCAGTACAAGGGTCTATGTTGTGTCCATTCTCACTGACTAAACGTAAAATGCACACGTTAAATCAAGTAAGTATAATGGGCTGAGTGGCCTCCTCTGGACCTTAAATTTCTATGATTCGATGAGCAAATTGGCTGACTAAAAATCCACTACTTGGTGTGCTTCACCTAATCCTGGGTTTCATTCACACTGTTGGATCCAAAGGTCCTATTTTCTGTGCATCTCAGAATTAGACCAGGGCTAAACATCATTCATATTCAAATACAAGTTAAGATGTCAGCATGTGAGCAAATGTAACACAAGTTACAACTTAACACTGTACAGCTGGTATTGCTGTATTTTAGAAAGGTCTATTTCAGCCAACTAGTGCAGATAGCCCTTTAATATCGCTCATTAATCTTTGCACAAAGTAGATAGCCTGCATTTTGCTGATGGTTACAAGATTAATGCTGCTTTTCTTCATGATTGATTAACAGATCTGTGTTTAAAATAAATTTGCCTTTCTGAGCTCGAGGTTTACAAGGTTCCCGAGGTTCTCTGGAGAAAGAAAGCAGAATTTAGTGCAGAAGGGCATTTTGAAGAAACAGGAGGGAATATGGAAAATGCTTTTGGCTGAAGGCGAAAGTGCCTAAGCAGAATTACATTGTCATGGATCTCAGTACCATGGTATTGTGCAGTAACGCTCCAATACTTAGTTCCAAAGTTCCATTTTGTAAAGACAGGTAGAGAGAGCAGTAGGTCCAGCATACGGTATCCTTAGCTTGATTAATAGAGGCATAGAGTACAAGAGCAGGGAGTTGATGCTGAACTTGCATGAAAGCAAAGATTAACTCACTTCCTGACTCCCCAAAGCCCATCCACCATCTACAAAGCACAAGTCAGGAGTGTGATGGCATACTCCACATTTACCCAGATGTGTGCAGATCCAACAACACTCAAGAAGCTTGACACCGTTCAGGATAAAGCAGCATACTTGATTGGACTCCACAATCATCCACTCCCTCCACCATTGATAGTCAGTAGCAGCAGTGTGTACCATCCATAAGATGCACTGCAGTAATTCACCAAAGATCCTTAGATAGTACCTTCCAAATCCAAGGCCACTTCCATCTCGAAGGAAAAGGGCAGCATACACATGGGAACACCACCAGCTTCAAGTTCCCCTCCAAGCCATTCACCATCCTGACTTGCAGTTTGTTTAAATGTTGCTGGGTCAAAATCCTGGAATTCTTCCCTCAAGGCATTGTGGGCCAACCCATAGCACATGGACTGTAGTGGTTCTTAATGATAACTAGGGATGGACAATAAATGCTGGCCAGTCAGTCACACCACATCCCTGAGGAAATATTAAAAAACACTCAGTAGATTTCAACTGGAGAACTTTGTACAGTTCTGGGAGCCATAGTATAGGAAGGATGAGAGTGCACTGAAGAGGCTGCAAAGAGGTTTACAAGAATGGTTCCAGAGATGAGGAACTTCAGTTAGGAGGATGGATTGAAGATGCTGGGACTCTTCTTCTTGGGGAGAAGACTAAGAAGAGAACAGATTGAGGTATTCAATATCATGAGATGGCTGAAAAGAGTAATTATGAAGAATCTGTTCCCACTCATAATTTAAAACACCTTGCACAAGCAGCAAGAGTGAAGCGAGGAAACTCTTTTACACTCAGTGATCAGTTAGGATATGGAATGCACTGCCTGGAACAGTGGTAGAGACAGGTTCAATCACAAAATTCAAGTAGAGCATCATTTGGATAAAAATAATGTGAAAGGATCTGGGGAGAAAGCAGCAGACTAACACTTGATAAAGATGCTCATTTAGTGAGCCAGTGCATTGCCGAACGGCCTCCTCCTGTGTCAAACACTCTGTGATTCTTTGTTTAATTTGCAAGTAAATCATCAAAGCTGTAGCATATACAAGTCTGGACTGGCAGGCAATGTTTTGTGTTTGAACTGCGAGATGTACTAGAAATGTCATGCAAATTACAATTTGCAGTTACTGCAAAATAGGATGATTGTGAAATGTAAGGTTGACAATGCACAATTTACAAGAGGTGTGATTCACTCCTCTGACACAGCCAAGAAAAGTAGCTTAAAAGCTGAAACTACAGCATTCTGCACCCGGATACTGCCAGTCACACACTAGGAGACACATGGCAGCAATTTGAGATAACACTCTCTGCATGTAATTGGGTGGGGATGGGGTGGATCTGGTTAGGATGTTGGTTTGATTTACTATTGTCACATGTACTTAGGTACAGTGTTATCATAGAATAGAAGCTCTACACTGTGGAAGTAGGTGTGATGATGCTGGTTATGTTGTCCTTGATTTTTTTTCAGAAGGTTCCTAAACCTAGAGGTTTAGGTTTGAAGAGTTTTAGGGCCAATTTGATTACAGCTAACAGATATTGCCTCAGTCAAAAGGCTTCCAGGTTTAAAAAAAGCACTTGTACAATGAAAGGGGATTGGCCAGTTCTCCTAGCTCAGTTTTTCTCTGGTTTGGTCTGGTTGTTCAGGGCAGACATTCAGTGGTGATGTTGCTAGAGCCAAAGAAGCAGGTCTATGCTGATTCTCCCTCTCTCTGACATCTCTCCCATAAGACCCTGGGTTTGAATTTACCTTTTGTGGCAAAGGGTGTTTATGGGGATTGTTGCAAGTATTTGGGATAATATGTTGGGTTTTTGGATAGGTTAAGTTATTCTGTATTCTATTCTCTTTTGTTTGTGCTTCATTCGGTAATCTTGTAAATACCTTCTGTTTTGTTTAAAGCTAAGTGGTTTGAGCAGCTGCATCTCTCCTGGAATATACACTTACACCTGCTTAAAACAACAAGAAAAGGCAGGGTCCGGACTACTTTCGTGAAGTGTTTTTTTTGGGGGGGTTCTGGCCTGGTCCATAACACATCAAGTCCACACCAACTTTCTGAACAGTATCCCGCCTACCTACTCTATCCCTGTAACCCCACATTTCCTATGGCCAACCCATGTAGCCTGCGCATCCCTGGACACAAAAGGCAATTTAGCATGGTCAATCCACCTAACCTGCAGATTTTTGTGTGCAGTACAGGTAGATCACACCATACAAAGTGCATATGGTAATAGCACAGAGTGAGGAATCCAAGTTACAGCTAGAAAAGGTACACAGACAGCCAGATCAACAATTATAACAGCTTAAGGAGTGTGCTAGAAACAATCTAAACCCTTTCCTAGCAGACGGTTTCATCCACACCCTTGGTAAGCTTTCCTATTTATCTGTCTTTTAGCTCCCTCTAAACCTACTCACCACTCCCTCACTAAGGGACAGACAAGTGAACATGTCGAAGGTCATTCTTAAAGCTGATACTCAAGAGTTTCTGTTCCTTGTCAGGATACAACGTGTTGAGTTAGCTCAAGTATCAGATTTAAGACTGAATTGAGGTGAGAGAGAGCAGATATATTCACCGCAGAATGCAACATACAGTGCAACAAACTGAAAACGTACTGCTTTCCGGAACAGTACCTCCAGTGCTTTCCGGGTGCTCAAAAAGACACCTCATCCCTTGTGACCAAATCCTTTACTTTTCATTTTTATGTATATAACAACAGAGAGGCCCGACCAGTTTGGTTTCAGAACAGAAGCATGAAAACTAACTGTAAAAGCCATCAGCTCTTAACACTCCTCATCTACAATGAGGGCAGACAAAGACTCGACAAGTTCTGCTGCCAGAGGACTGATCTGGGTCTTCTCAATCTGATTTGAGTTGGGAGATTTAAATTACAGATTTCAACTGTCAACACACGAGAGACTCGGAAAATCAATTTGTATTTGACACCAGATGGGGTGGAAAGAAAATGAAAAGCGCGTTCTAAAATATCTGATCCCAAGACAGGATGACTGGGTTTAGAATATCCCTGTAGTTCGGAGTTCCTACCATGAGAGGGTAACCACATCCTCAAACACCTATTAGCAGTGAGGGGTATTTGATAAACTATGTCCTAAGCGAAAGTGTCAAAGTTCTGAATGTACAATTATAAAAAATAAAACTCCTGGAGGGATGAGCAAACAATCTGAGAGATGCCCTAAACTGAAACTCTTATACAATTAGAAGATTGAATGAAACCTGATGTTGTAGCAGACTGGGGCTGAAATTTAACACAGGCAGAGACAACACATTAAGACTTCGAGCTGCGTTTCATCTCAACCTGAAAGAGAGAATGAGTTCTCAATCCTCCAGAAAGATTACTGCATTCCATAAGTGATCTGAAAGGTATTGTGAAGGTTTGGCAGCATCCTTCACAATTCTGGCTCTAAGATAAGATCTGACAATTTCCAACAGCCTCCTGATGAGGGAGGATAATACAATATTTCTAGTCATTGACAAAACTGATCAATGACCTCTCTCTCCCGCCCAGAGGTGACAGTGATAATGCACCACACTGTAGCTTATTGCAACCCAGTCATGGCAGTGACACTAAATTTCTGTCATGTTAGCAGCCTCTATATTTCAAGATAATTATCAGGTATGTTGGGATGCCACATAAATGTTCAAAGGTGCTAATAGAAATGAAAGTGCGTCTACCTTTCATTAGGTACAATCATAACCAACACTTTCAAATTCAAATTAACTAATGTTGCTGACCCCTTATTCAATTCTAGTCACTTCTTAATTACTTAGAATTACCAGATGACTTAAACATAATCAAAATAAAGATCAATCTTGATTTGAAATGTTTGAGTTATCATTTACTAGAGACATTCAACAAAACCAGGAGAAAAGCTTAGCTACTGTAAATATGCCGTATTTCAGTGTGAGAAGCACATGCAAAGAGTTACTTCCATAAGTTATAAAAATACCAAATGGAAAAAGAGGCACACTCTTCAGAAGTACTAGAGAAATCTCTGACGCAATTCTGAAAAAGTGGCAATGGACCTGAAACATTGATTCTGCTTTCTCTCCATAGATGCTAAAAATCACACAACATCAGGTTATAATCCAACTGGTTTATTTGGAAGTACTAGCTTTCGGAGCACCGCTTTTTCATCAGGTAGCTATGGAGCAGGACCATAAGACACCCACAGATGCTGCCAGACCAGCTACGTTTTCAGTCATAGATACATACAGCATGGAAGCAGACCCTTCAAACCAACTCATCCATGCTAACTAGACATCTGAAAATTAATCTAGTCCCATTTGCCACCATTTGTTCCACATTCCTCCTGAACCCTTCCTATTCATTTATCCATCCAGATGCCATTTAAATGTTGTAATTGTACCAGACTCCACTGCCTCCTCTTGCAGTTCATTCCATACACACATTACCCTCTATGTAAAAAAGTCGCCCCTTAGGTCCCTTTTAAATCTTTCCCCTCTCACCTGAAACCTATGCCCTCGAGGTTTGGCTTCCCCACCCCGGGGAAAAGATTTTGGTTGTACACTCTATCCATGCCCCTCAAGATTTTATAAACCTCTGTAGGGTCACCCGTCAGCCTCCGACGCTCCAGGAAAAATAGCCCCAGACTATTCAGCCTCTCCCCACTGCGCAAACCCTCCAATCTTGGCAACATCTTTCAAATTTAGATTAGAGTAGACTCGATTCCCTACAGTGTGGAAACCAGCCCACACCAACCCTCCGAAGAGTAACCCACCCAGACCCATTTCCCTCTGACTAACACACCCTGCACTATAGGTAATTTAGCATGGCCAATTCACCTAACCTGCACATCTTTGGACTGTGGGAGGAAACCGGAGCACCCAGAGGAAACCCACGTAGACACGGGGAGAATGTGCAAACTCCACACAGACAGGCTGGAATCGAACCTGGGACCCTGGTACTGTGAGGCAGCAGTGCTAACCACTAAGCCACCGTGCCACCCATCTTTCTGTCGAAAGGAGACCAGAATTGAATGCATTCTTCCAAAAGTGGCCTAACCTATACCCTGTAGAGTCACAACATGACTTCCCAACTTCTATACTCAATGTACTGACCAATAAAGGCAAGCATCCCAAACACATCTTCACTACCTTGTCTATCTGCGACTTCACTTTCAAGGAATTATGAACTCAAGATATTACCTCTACTTTCTCCCCACAGATGCTGCCAGACCCATTGAGTCTCTCCAGCAATTTCTGTTGTTGTTCCAGATTTCCAGTATCTGCAATTCTTTGTTTTATATTAAGGAGAAATAGAAACAAGAGATCTGGAGACAGCAACTGAGAGAAAAATCACAAAGATTCTCAGAATAAGTGCTTGCAAAGTCTCAGAGAATCAATGCATGGAATAAGTAAAGTTAACCATTTAATTTCTCTCGTAATTTCTGATTTTGCCTCTGAAATGGTATTGGGCTCATACAAAGGAAGACTCATGAGGAACATTGGCAGTTGTTCGAAGAACTGGTTCTGATGTTCTCGATTCTAAAAGCCCAATGCAAGCCTCAGCAAATACTTCACTGGGGCTATGCTGCTAGAGAAGTATAATAATTAGTGAAAACATGTCATATAGTGCTATCACATTCATTGACAGATCTGGAGCCACTAAAAGGAAGGATGAAGTATTACACTTGTTAGTGCAAGTTACAATTCAGAGTGTGCTGTCAGTGCTGAAATCAACTACAAATACTGTGTATGAAATCATTCTGCATTGTGGATAAACGGCAGTAGGATGTTGAAACGGCAAATCAAAACTCCACTCGAGAAGTACAACTTCATTACAGTTGGGGATGCATTTGTCGATGAGACATTGCAAAAAATACAAGCAAGATTCACACAATTCCATTCACACAAATTATCATTGGAAGAGATTTATTGGAACAAAATGATCATTGAAACATCTTGACACATGTTGAAATCCATGGAATAAGAAAGACAATGTGATCCAGAGTGAAGCATAACTCCTTTCACCCCAAGTGACAATCGCTCCTGCCTTCCAGGTATCGCCACCTCCCGTAAGAACAGAAGCAGGCCATTCAGCCCCTCAGGCCTACCCTGCCTTTCTATTAGACCATTGCAGACTTGCCCCACTCCTTTGTGCCAGCTCCTTATAGCACTCAACTCCTCGATATTTCGAAGATCTATCATGTCTTTAAATACTTTTAGTCTTTCTCAATTGTTCTGCGCCAGACCTTATATGATCAGATCATCAATGTGAAATGTTAACTGCTTTCTCCCTATAGATCACACAATTCTTTTTGCTTTTATTAATATTTAATAGAACCACTTTGGCCGAGAATAAGCTGCAACTTAGATGTAGTTTTTAAAAGCAAAATTAATGGGATGTAAGTATTGTCAGCAAGGTCACCACTTGCTGTCCATCAGAACTGTCATTGAATTGAATGCCTTGGTAGCTTTTCAAGGGGAATTAAGAGTCCACCAGATAAGATTCCCTTCCCTGAAGGACATGAGTGAACAAATAGATTGTTACTCACAGCATTTGATGAAAGTGGTCCATGATCACCATTACTAAGACAAGCTCTCAATTCCAGACCTTTTAATTATGAATTTAATTGCACCAGCTGCCACATGAAATCATGTCCCAGAGCATTAGCCATGGTTTCTGAATAACTGGTTGAATAAAAATTTGTTGCAGGCAGTTCAGCCTTCAATAGAAATCTACAATCCAAATGTCACAGCTTCAAATTTGGTTCTTAAGACCAGTGCTCAGTGTTAGCACTGCTGCCTCACAGCACAAGGGACGCGGGTTTGATTCCAGCCTCGGGCAACTGTCTGCGTGGAGTTTGTACATTCTCCCAGTGTCTGTGTGGGTTTCCTCCGGGTGCTCCGGTATCCCCCCCCACAGTCCAAAGATGTATGGGCCAGGTGAATTGGCCATGCTAAATTGCCCATAGTGATAGGTGCATTCGTAGAGAGGAGGCGAGTGGGCCTGGGTGAGTTACTCTTCAGAGGGTTGGTGTGGACTTGTTGGGCCGAAGGGCCTGTTTCCAGATTGTATGGAACCTAGTCATGAGACATAGGAGCAGAAATTAGGCCATTCAGTCCATTGAGTCTGTTCCGTCATTCAATCATGACTAATAAGTTTCTCAACCCCATTCTCCCCGTAACCCTTAACACTCAAGAACCTATCTTTGTCTTAAATTTACTCAATAACCCGGCCTCCACTGCCTTCTGCGGCACTGAATTCCATAGATTCACGACCCTCTGGCTGAAGAGGTTTCTCCTTATCTCCATTCTAAAATGTCTTACTCTAAGGCTGTGCTCTCAGTTCCTAGTCTCTCCTATCAATGGAAACATCTTCCCAACATTTAATCTGTCCAGGCCATTCAGTATTCTGTACGTTTCAATTAGATTCCCCTTAATCCTTCAAAACTCCATTGAATATAAACCCAGAGTCCTCAAATGTTCCTGATATGTTAAGTTTTTCATTCCTGGGACCATGATCGTGAATGTCCTCTGAACACACTCCAGGGCCAGTACATCCTTCCTGAGATACAGGGCCCAAAACTGCAACCAATACTCCAAATGTGGTCTGACCAGAGCCTTATCGAGCCACAGAGGTACATCCCTGCTTTTATATTCAAGTCCTCTCAAAATAAATGTCATAATTGCATTTGCCTTCCTAATTACTGACTCAACCTGCAAGTTTACCTTGACAGAATCCTGGACTAGAACTCCCAAGTCTCTTTGCACTTCAGACTTCTGAATTTTCTCCCCATTTAGAAAATAGTCCATGCCTCTATTCTTCCTACGAAAGTGCATGACCTCACACTTTTCCTGTGTTGTACTCCATCTACCACTTCTTTGCCCACTCACCTAACCTGTGATTCCCAAACTGTTACTCCAATTCCTTAACTACACCATTCGCAGTATTACTGGTGCCTCACATGAAGAAGTCCTTCCTAATAATTGTCCTAACTTACCTTTTCCACACTTGCCTTGCAGCATTTTGTTTTTTGTTTGCTCCATTGATGAAGTATGACGTGTATTACTCCACCATATAATTCCTCTTTAGTCACCTCATTTCAGTATTGAAGAGTCTGAGATTTGTTAAATTTTTCCTCTACCACTGAGGAATTTACCCCCAAGCCTCCTCTGCACCACTGCCAGCCAGGGCTTTGACATGCCCTTTGTGTGTATTGACCAGAGTTGAACATGAAATAGCATGTCTAAAATATCATGTGGCTTTGCCACAAAATTATTCAACCGACACTAAGCTGACCTTTTTTTCAGGGAGGATGGGGAGTACTTCAAATCATGGACGCATCAAAACTCACAGGCCGTAATACTATAGGGCCAGAATACACAACAGACGTATACAATTTAGATGAACAGTCAGAAAATATCAGAGATAAAATAAAAAACTGATTAAGAGCACACACCCCACTCTGTGATAGAATTGGACAGACAAACATATAGGTGCTACGAACCTGCTCCATGCA
The DNA here is from genome assembly GCF_037043375.1 of Chiloscyllium plagiosum. Lineage (NCBI taxonomy): Eukaryota > Metazoa > Chordata > Chondrichthyes > Orectolobiformes > Hemiscylliidae > Chiloscyllium > Chiloscyllium plagiosum. The sequence continues at coordinate 22,828,656 of NW_028270162.1, read as the reverse complement.
TTCTGCTCAAATGTCATCTTTATGCCTTGTAACCGTGATACTAAAACTTTCTAAGAGGTTTCAGGCTTCTGAATCTGCACACTTAAATGAATTAAACTCAAGCACAGACACCCAAAAATGTGCAACAGTCTCTCATTTAAATGTGATTTTTCAATCGCTCAATGTGAAGAATTAACTGTGTGTACAGGACCTCCAAGGTTCTTCCCAAATCTCTTCGCTGACAACTGTCACATTGTGCCCAGATAATCATAACTACAGCTTTCAAAGGTGCCAGTGTTGGACTGGGGTGTACAAAGTTAAAAATCACACACCACCAGGTTATAGTCCAACAGGTTATTTCAAAAGCACTAACTTTCGGAGCGCTGCTCCTTCATCAGGTAGTTGTGGAGTAGAGGATTGTAAAACACAGAATTTATAGCAAAACTTTACACTGTAAAGTTTTGCTATAAATTCTGTGTCTTACAATCTTATACTCCACAACCACCTTATGAAGGAGCTTTGCTCAGAAAGCTGGTGCTTCCAAATGAACCTGTTGGATTATTACCTGGTGTTGTGCGATTTTCAGCTTTCAAAGAACAAGTCATGAGCTGCACAGAAAACCTGTCCTCCTGGCTGGATATCTGTATGATTTTGCACTGTACATGTCAAATTTGCTGAAAGCTTTCACCATTCATGTCTCAAATGTCATCACCAAACACTGTAGCACCTCTATTTCCAGTCTACACAAGTGGTGAATTACATATAAATGCTTACAACACAAACTTCAAACAGCACATTACTTATATTCCATCATCCACCTGCAACTTGACACACTATAGATGATGTGCTGGTCAGATCAACATCCTTGAGGTTGCAGTGATGTTGGTCAGTCCTACAGTATCAGAGCTCAGATTGACATACGACAAGGCTGCAGCATCAGTGAAAGGACTTGAAAAGAAACCTTACACTACAACAGCCGTGTGGACCTGGCTGTCGGTTTGCAGATGACCGCACCCTTTCCAAAAGTCAAGAAAACTGGCTTACCTTCGACCACTTAGGGTTCAGGAGTCGTGCTTTCACTGCATCATCCAGGGCCTTCTCATACTCATTCAGTTTCACCAGAACAGCTGATCGGTTGCTGTATAGGATACAGTTCTGAGGATCAGCTGCTATAGCTTCTGTGTAGAGCTGGACACCGGTGGTGAAATCTCCACTCTGACATGCTGCGTTACTTTCTCGGACTTTCTCAATGAAAGCTGCTTTGCTCAGTGTGTGCACACTGCTGCTGCCAGAAATTCTGCGCATTAAACTTTCTTCAAAGACGGAACTCTGCAGTGAAACAAAATATTAATTTTATTTTTAAAAGTAATTCCACTCCTTCACTGGAACACAAATCCACAGTCACACTCCAAGCCCTTGTCCCAGTGGCTGTGCGTGGACAGAGACCCAGAGTCCACAAGTATCTTTTCTCACAGAGGTTACACTGATCAAAATCCACAAGCCCAGGTTGATTGTTTAAATCGATAACCTTCTTACGAACTGCATTTAGGACATTTTCAATAACAAAGGTGCTAAATATATGAAAATTACTGATCTTTCCCAAATCCACAACCATGGGCAAAAACGACAAGGTGAGATCAGCCAATCTGCCAAGTGCCAGAAAATGAATTGGAAACATTCCCAGCTCAATCGGGTCAATTCTAAATCTGGTCATAGCTTCATCAACTGAGATACAAGGTGCAATGCTATAAAAATACACACCCACGCAAAATACAGGTCCACACAAGCACACAGCTTTTCAGCTGAACTTTTCATTTATTCACTCTTTACCTATGACAAAGAGGTAGAGATTAATAATGCCTTTAAAAGGAAGCCTAGAATATACATTTCATATTAGCATAGCAAAAAGGAATGTGAAATTATAAATGTAATTGTGCCGTTTACAGTCTCGCATTCCAGTTTTACAGCTGACAAAAATTCCCAGTGTCTAGAATTTAAAGCTGTTCACCTCAGAAAGTATCCAGTGTAACCATCTAATGCCTCCATATTGTAGTTACTGATTGAGTATGGGTTGGTTTTGATGCTTATTTGGGTGAATTATGAAACTAAACGCATTTTAGAGCCTTTCATTGAGCTAAGCAAAATTAAGAACCCCTGCAAAGACTGAACATCAAATAATAGCTTGAGATTTACTAGATATCATGAAACCCACCTTATGTTCCTATTTAAAATACCTTCAGCTCTTCCAAGATCTTTTTATTTCCTCCTTTGGCTTAAAAGGCAAAACTGGACAAGACTTCAAAATTCTGGAAACGCAGCAAGCGAAAATGTCTGAAATCCAGATTTTCCTCAGACTCCAAGGATTTCAGCATCAATGTCCCCTTCTGGACACTTTCCTTGTGGTACTCTCACATTCAAATGAACAGCGACAGTACTGGAATGTTTTGTGTCATAGAGTCATAGAGATGTACAGCACGGAAACAGACCCTTCGGTCCAACCCATCTATGCCGACCAGATATCCCAATCCAATCTAGTCCCACCTGCCAGCGCCCGCCCATATCCCTCCAAACCCTTCCTATTCATATACCCATCCAAACGCCTTTTAAATGTTGCAATTGTACCAGCCTCCACCACTTCCTCTGGCAGCTCCTTCCATACACATACCACCCTCTGCGTGAAAATGTTACCCCTTAGGTCCCTTTAATATCTTTCCTCTCTCACCCTAAACCTATGCCCACTAGTTCTGGACTCCCCAACCCCAGGGAAAAGACTTTGTCTATTTATCCTATCCAAGCCCCTCATGATTTTGTAAACCTCTATAATGCCCCACAGCTTAAGCTGTAAATATGCTGAGCGAACTGCACTATCAATACAACTTTTTGTTCACTCACATCACTGACCTCTGTTTCAGATTTACATTTGATCAGTATTCAGGTCTGCTTTATTTGGGTTCTTCCATTGATAAGCATGGCTAACTTCCATCAATATGGAGCTTCGCACATGATTTAAGTTTTGCAATATAGTTTCTTTTTCTCCTCTTCTCAATCACTCCTATCTTGTTTCACATGTATCATTGAGAATTCTGGTGACCTCCTTCTGAGCAACAACCCTCTCACTGACTACACAGAGGTGTGTGACCATGGTCTGAGTCACCTGTTCACACCAATTCAGCCTCTCGACCTCTGTTGTACATAGCACATCGCAACATCCAAGATCCGTCTTCGCAAATGGCATGTGAACCAATATCTTGCAAAACACAATAAGAGAGTGTACACCCCTTCTCACAGCCTATTCTGCTAATGTTAAACAGACAGTTGTGTGTTTATTTCAGACATAGACATGGTGACACAGATCGTTAGAGGGAAGAAGCTGGCAGAAGATCACAATCCACAGGCTATTTTTGGAAATCAAATTTGATTTTTGGTTTACCCTACAACCACAAATCAGAATCTATATAACCATCCATACCAACAACTCAGTCCTGGACAGCACTTTAGGCCAGACACAGATAAATTATTCCCCTTGTTAACTTAAAAGACGTGCAGCATTTCCAGTGTGATTGGTAATGCTATAGCAACCAAATGTCTACACAATAGTAACAAAGCACGCTCCCAGCAATACCAGGTGGTACCATTTTGAGCTGAGACAGAGAACATGTTGGTGTGCTGAAAATCATTAACCTTTCCCCTCTTCACATGTAGCCAATTTCTTTGCTTTGATGTCCTCTGTTCTCACCCTCCCATTTGAGAAGATCAGGAGGACAATCGACAGTAATTGCACAGAATTATTTCATTTTGCACTGAACTCAACACCACAAAACTGCCTAAATGCACAGGTCTACAAAGCAGCATGCTTCAAAACATTCTTTTTGAGAAACATCGATGTAAATAGAACATTATGTTGAAACACTTCAAGGCACTCCATCCAATTACTGTACTTGTGAAATGCAGAGGTTTTTAAGATGATAAAAATAATCAGCATATTATGCATGCAGCATCTTTGACAGCAAATAATTAGATGTGTTTTACAATTATCTATTTAACAATGGATGATCCAGCTTTTATTTACATGTAACTTCGTTGTGGTGTCTGCATATGGATGCCACACATTGAAGATTCATTATACGTAGAGTAATGGTACGAGAATATTTATCTTAAAATTTCCAGTTTTATTTTGGTTTTAAATAAAATTTTAAATAAAACTGGCTTTAATATTCCCCCCAGTATTTTTTTTCAACGAAGACCACTGTTGGAATATTGCGGGCAATTCTGGTCTCCTTCCTATCGGAAAGATGTTGTGAAACTTGAAAGGGTTCAGAAAAGATTTACAAGGATGTTGTCAGGGTTGGAGGATTTGAGCTACAGGGAGAGGCTGAACAGACTGGGGCTGTTTTCCCTGGAGCGTCAGAGGCTGAAAGGTGACCTTATAGTGGTTTACAAAATCATGAGGAGCATGGATAGGATAAATAGACAAAGTCTTTTCCCTGGGGTGGGGAGTCCAGAACTAGAGGGCATAGGTTTAGGGTGAGAGTGGAAAGATATAAAAGAGACCTAAGGGGCAACTTTTTCCGCAGAGGGTGGTATGTGTATGGAATGAGATGTCAGAGGAAGTGGTGGAGGCTGGTATAATTGCAACATTTAAGAGGCATTTGGATGAGTATATGAATAGGAAGGGTTTGGAGGGATATGGGCCAGGTGCTGGCAGGTGGGACTAGATTGGGTTGGGATATCTGGTCGGCATGGACGGGTTGGACCTAAAGGTCTGTTTCCGCGCTGTACATCTCTATGACTCTATGAATTTATGTTCTCTGCATATTAATAAAGTTGAGAATGTTAATGGCTTCTAAATCCATCAATACCATTGGTAGTGGAGGTGGGGTTGGAGTGGTTTCAGGAGGGTAAATTGGTGCCCCTCCCTCCCACTTGAGGAGTGTTTCAACCTGACATCAACCCACAAATGATATTAATCCTGCAGCACCTATGGTCATTCCCTTAAATGCAGAGAATGTTAAGAACGAATTTCATGGAGGTGTTTACTTTGGACAGAATAAATAAAAATAAACTGTTTCCAATTGTCGTAGGGTCGATAACCAGCAAACACAGCTTTAAGCTGACTTGCAAAAGTCCAAAGGTTGACGAAAAGGAATCTTAACACAATAAATGGTGAAGGCTTGGAATGCACTACTTGGTATGGCTCGTGTTGAAGGTGCAAAGGGAGATATGCAAGGATATACAAATAAAGATTGCTCACATACTGGGAAATGAGACTGGAGTAAAATATTTAAAAAGGACAAAGGTTTTGACATCAACTTGTTGGGAACATCACTGGAATTTAGTAAGAATAATAAAATTTTGAGAAACTTGTGGTGATGGGGGGTTAGTGAGCAGGATAAAATTAAAATAACTGACAATGTATCTCGACAGGTTTAGTTGGAAGCACCAGCTTTCGGAGCCTCGCTCCTTCATCGACCACCTGATGAAGGAGCGTTGCTCTGAAAGCTAGTGCTTTCAATTAAACCTGTTGGACTGTAACCTGGTGTTGTGTGATTTTTAACTTTGTATACCCCAGTCCAACACCGGCATCTCCAAATCAAGAACAACGTATCTGCAGTCTATGCATTTGCCAGTACTTTCTTTAAGTGTTTCTCACACTCCAACCAGTAATGTTAAAAATCACACAACAACAGATTATAGTCCAACAGGCTTATTCGCAAGTACAAACTTCCGGAACGCTGCTCCTTTGTCCGGTAGCTAGTGGAGTAGGATCATATGATAGAGAGTTTATAGCAAAACATCATAGTGTCATACAACTGATGTGATGTATTGAACAAACCTAGAATGCGGTTAAGTCTTTCATCTTTTAAAATGTGTCCTATGATCCTACTCCATTAGCTACCTGAGGCAGGAGCAGTGCTCTGAAAGCTTGTACTTCCAAATAAACCTGTTAGACTATAACCTGGTGTTGTGTGATTTTTCTAATTTGTCCATCCCAGTCCAACGCTGGCACCTCTACATCATGGCTACCATCAACACCACTAACAGCCAGCTCAAAGTGGAGAGGACCTCCAAGAAGGTCGCACATATTGACACAGGCCACTAACAAACAATGACAGGGCCTCCTCACACCAAGCCACTCAAAATAGTAACTTTACTCATGCACTGTTTCATTCACAGAAATATGTGGCATATGCCTAAAACTTGATCAGACAATGACAAGTTGTACTGTGGTGAGGGAATGCTGTAATGATAATCTCCCAATGTATGTATATTGAAATGTTTATCATGAGGTTGTGTTCTCATTGGGTCATAGAGATGTACAGCACGGAAACAGACCCTTCGGTCCAACTCAACAATTTCCACTATTTCCCCACTACAATACAGAGCCTAGAACCCTCCTGTTAAATGGGGCACCCTTAATTTTACACAGTAGGCCTGTAAATGTACACTAAGGCTTGTGCCTTGAGACCTCTATCACACATTATAACATTGTAAAGTATCAAGGTAGACAAATTAAAAGAAAGACAAGTCTTTTTCCTGTTGGTTTTTGGACATTCAATCTTGATTTCACTACAAGTGCGATGCAGCAATTAAGTTTCCGTCAGCAAATACTGCTACCAACAACTAACCTTTGCTGAATTCAGAACATCCAGGAACAAGCCAATTTAAATATATCTTTATTTTTGCAGCTGAACATCACAACGAAATGCAAACAGTTCCTGAGCAACTCTGCAGGAGATCTATTTGCTTCATAAATAACAGTGAATAAGAACATAGACAGAGTGACTGAAATTAAGCAATGCTGTTATCAAGATTCAAAACACGATGCACAATAAAAACCTGCCTTCTACACATTTATAGATTTTTCCAATGTTGAATCACAATGGATCAATATACCAGCATCCATCTCTAGAAACATAATAATATAGATCGATAAACGAAATTCTACAGCAAAATGGTTGGTTTAGAGATGAAGAAATACACTTTTCAACCAACTGTTAATGAGGTACAATTCACTCTGTCAGGCTTTTGTTTCTATTTATGCCCTGTTCAGAATTACTTCCTTCAGGGGCTGCTTTACCAGAACAGCTGTCAGTCCTCCAGTATCTCATACGCACATGGCCAGAATAGAGACTGTAAAGAGGAAAATCTCCTTCACAATCCTTCCAGTAATTAGAGGCACACTACTGGGGGAGCAAGGAGCATTATGAAGGAAGTTATCAAATTCCCAACTTCCCAAATATTGATTGGAAGCTCTTTAGATCAAGTAGATTGGATGGGGCAGTGTTTGTGCAGTGTGTCCAGGAAGCTTTTCTAACTCAGTATGTAGATTGTCCGACCAGAGGGGAGGCCATATTGGATTTGGTACTTGGCAACAAACCGGGACAAGTGATGGGCTTGTTAGTGGGTGAACATTTTGGCGATGGTGACCACAATTCTGTGACTTTCACCTTGGTTATGGAGAGAGATAGGTGAATGCAACAGGGTAGGTTTTACAATTGGGGGAAGGGTAAATACGATGCTGTAAGACAGGATCTGAGGAGCATAAGTTGGGAGCATAGGCTGTCAGGGAAGGATGTCATGGAAATGTGGAACTTTTTCAAGGAATAGATACGATGTGTCCTTGATATGTATGTACCTGTCAGGCAGAAAAGAGATGGTCGTGTGAGGGAACTTTGGTTGACGAGGGAGGTTGAATGTCTAGTAAAGAGGAAGAAGGAGGCTTACATAAGGTTGAGGAAACAAGGTTCAGACAGAGCATTGGAGGGATACAGGATAGCCAGAAGGGAGCTGAAGAAAGGGATTAGGAGAGTTAAGAGAGGGCATGAAAAATCTTTGGCGGATAGGATCAAGGATAATCCCAAGGCATTTTATGCGTATGTGAGAAACATGAGAATGACGAGAACGAGGGTAGGGCCGATCAAGGACAGTAGTGGGAGACTGTGTATTGAGTCGGAAGAGATAAGTGAGGTCTTGAATGAGTACTTTTCTTCAGTATTTACAAATGAGAGGGACCGTATTGTTGAAGAGGAGAGTGTGAAATGGACTGGTAAGCTAGAAGAGATACTTGTTAGGAAGGAAGATGTGTTGGACATTTTGAACAACTTGAGGATAGACAAGTCACCCGGGCCTGACGGGATATATTCTAGGATTATGTGGGAAGCAAGAGAGGAAATTGCAGAACCGTTGGCAATGATCTTTTCGTCTTCACTGTCAACAGGGGTAGTACCAGGGGACTGGAGAGTGGCAAATGTTGTGCCCCTGTTCAAAAAAGGGAATAGGGATAATCCCGGGGATTACAGGCCAGTTAGTCCTACATCGGTGGTAGGCAAAGGGTACTGAGGGATAGGATTTATGAGTATCTAGAAAGACACTGCTTGATTAGGGACAGCCAGCACGGATTTGTGAAGGGTAGGTCTTGCCTTACAAGTCTGATTGAATTCTTTGAGGAGGCGACCAAGCATGTGGATGAGGGTAGAGCAGTGGATGTAGTGTACATGGATTTTAGTAAGGCATTTGGTAAGGTTCTCCATGGGAGGCTTATGCGGAAAGTCAGGAGGCATAGGATAGAGGGAAATTTGGCCAGTTGGATAGAAAACTGGCTAACCGGTCGAAGTCAGAGAGTGGTGGTAGATGGTAAATATTCAGCCTGGAGCCCAGTTACAAGTGGAGTTCCACAGGGATTAGTTCTGGGTCCTCTGCTGTTTGTAATTTTTATTAATGACTTGGAAGAGGGAGTCGAACGGTGGATCAGTAAATTTGCAGATGATACGAAGATTGGTGGAGTTGTGGATAGTGAGGAGGGCTGTTGTCAGCTGCAAAGGGACATAGATATGATGCAGAGCTGGGCTGAGGAGTGGCAGATGGAGTTCAACCCTGTCAAGTGTGAGGTTGTCCATTTCGGAAGGACAAATAAGAATGTGGAATACAGGGTTAACGGTAGGGTTCTTAGTAAGGTGGAGGAGCAGAGGGATCTTGGGGTCTATGTTCATAGATCTTTGAAAGTTGCCACTCAGGTGGATAGAGCTTGTAAGAAGGCCTATGGTGTATTAGCGTTCATTAGCAGAGGGATTGAATTCAAGAGTCGTGAAGTGATGTTGCAGCTGTACAGGACCTTGGTTAGGCCACATTTGGATTACTGTGTGCAGTTCTGGTCGCCTCACTTTAGGAAAGATGTGGAAGCTTTGGAGAGGGTGCAGAGGAGATTTACCAGGATGTTGCCTGGAATGGAGAATAGGTCGTATGAGGATAGGTTGAGAGTGCTAGGTCTTTTCTCATTGGAACGGCGAAGGATGAGGGGTGACTTGATAGAGGTTTATAAGATGATAGAGGAATAGATAGAGTAGACAGTCAGAAACTTTTTCCCCAGATAAAACAGAGTGTTACAAGGGGACATAAATTTAAGGTGAAGGGTGGAAGGTATAGGGGGGGATGTCAGGGGTAGGTTCTTTACCCAGAGAGTGGTGGGGGCATGGAATGCGCTGCCTGTGGGAGTGGCAGAGCCAGAATCATTGGCGACCTTTAAGAGGCAATTGGATAGGTACATGGATAGGTGCTTAAGCTAGGACAAATGTTCGGCACAACATTGTGGGCCGAAAGGCCTGTTCTGTGCTGTATTGTTCTATGTTCTATCAAAGTTAGGCACCAAAAGGACATTTTTAAACCAATATGATGATTTTGAATTGATGCTTATCAGGAATGGGGAGACCTGAATAGAGCAATTGAGGCCTTAACATTGGTTAGGATGTAGGCTGCAGAGTTCAGGAAGGATAGAGATCAGTGTGCAGAGCACGAGAGAAATTGATGCATTGGTGACAGTTTAGATTTGAGAAGGAGTTCAGATAACAATGGAAGAGGGCAATATTACAAAGGCATAAATAGAGGTATTGGTTGTGGGCAGGATATGGAAGATGAAGTATTGATCATAGTCAAACCAGATATAGGAGGTTACATACTGCTACAGGAGCAATGAGGAGGGGAAGGAATGTCTGAGGCAACTTGACCATAACAGGTATCTCAGAATTTCTTTATCAGAATTTACATATGAACTTTCTACCAAAAAGCAAAAACCCTTGTCTCTTTTTTCGCCCACTCAGCAAACATTTCTTGTGACTGGCTGCTGAACTTACTCAATTTCAAATCAAGTAGCCAAGGATTTTTACATTAAATGCACAAAAGTAACAACTTCAATTTATCTAATCATTACCAAATAAACTTGAAAGAAAGAAAAGATCACCTACGTTTATTATAATAACTTAATGAGCTCAGAAGCTCCCAAAATGCATCACAATGACTGAAGTATTTTGAGATATAGTCACCATTGTAATGTAGGAGTTACCGCAGTCAATTTGCACTGAGCAAGCTCTCACAAATGGCAATGATATAAATGGCCAACATAGCAGGGTTTATGGGTTGGTTGAAAGATAAGTGATTGTTAAAATGTGTGGAAATCTCCTAGGTCCCCTGCATGGGATTGGACTATGGCATGTTTACAGCCTACTTGAGAGGGGACAGGGCCTCAATTTAACTACCCATCCAGAAAACATACTTCCACAGTGGAGTACTTCCACAATGCTGCACTCAGTCATTACTATACTGGAGTGTTAACCTACATTATTTTCATACACATATGTGGAATGAAACAAAACCTGTAAATAAAATTCAAGCAGACTATCACAGTGGCAATACAGATTCCTGTCATTCATTACTGCTGCTACATAGTCATACAACATGGAAACAGACCCTTCAGTCCAACCAGTCCATGCCGAACATAATCCCAAATTGAACTAGTCCCATCTGCTTGCTCCGGGCATATAACCCTCCAACCTTTCCTCTTGATGTACATATCTAATTGTCTTTTAAAAGTGGTAATTGCAACCACATCCACCACTTCCTCAGCAAACTCCCCTCTATCTAAAAACTTTGCCTCTCATGTCTTTTTTAAAATCTCTCTCCTCTCACCATACGTGCCCCTTATACTCAATTAGTGCACAAAATAATGTTAGACACACATGCCTTCGCTTGTGAAGATCTGTATAAGAATGTGGTTCTTCATGAATAGTCTGATAACAGATATTACATTCAGTAGTATTAATCCCATACTCATTACGCTAGTTCCACACAATAGTTTGATCTGGAGATTCCTATATGGACACTATATGCACATTTTTAGTTATAATAAAC